>NW_013171860.1:622137-861895 GCF_000151665.1 Blastocystis hominis
CTTTTTTGGTGACGGCTTGGGAAGGAGTTGAAATTTTTTTTCTCCCTTTCACTCCCCCATTCCGGACTTTAGATTTTCTCCGGGCGTTACAAAAATTAATTCCCTCTTTCGGGTCTCTTTCTGCGGCGATTAAAATGTGCTGGAAGCCGCCGTGCTGCGGGCAGATCGCTCTGTGGGAGCATAATAGAGCGCAGGCAATCGGATGGTTTCGTTGTACGAAACATCCACGTTCTTCATCACCTGCAGACGCTGATGAAGCAACTGCGAACAGAGCGTAGCCAGTCGCTGAAGGATGTCGTTAGAAGGGAGAAGCCGATCTCGGTGAGTCAAAACCTGTACATCAACACGCTCGACAGCGACTACAGCGTTTACAATCGCATTGACAAATCCAAAATTCTCGTTGGTCGATGCGATAAACGAGTTCAACGCGATGTGAACGCATCTATTCATGAATTCGCCTCGTAACAGCCCACCTGATTTGAAGCTTGGAGGGAGAATCTGAGAGATCGCTGTAAGCAGACAATCGGGAGAGCAACGGGAGCAAGTAGCTAGGCGATCAATCCACCAACAACCGATTCGTACACTAAAGAATACTCGGGAGTCAACTGATAAATCGGCGATTGGTCCGGAGACGAAACAGAAAAGCGAGACGACTGATACAGCATCAAAAACTTCCGTTGTTGCTACGTGGAAAGACTGGAACAAAGTCTTACAAGAATGATCGCATTCAATTCCGTCTTGATTAGATTTTGCAGCTTCTCGTTCTTTAGGAACCAGAACACCATCTAACATTCAAAACACATGGAATTCAATACCAAATAAGAAGCGTATTTTGTGGGAAGGAGCTTCTCTCGGATCAAAACGGACAGCTTCGAAACGACTCGTTTCGCCAAATCAATGTCTTTGATTTCTTCCAGCGTTTTTCCGATCGAATAGAATCGTTCGGGTGTGAAATACGGCGAGTAACACTTGATCGCAGCGCATTTCATCAGGGAAACGAACGCTTTGTAACGAACAAGTTTACTCAACTCCGAATCGAGTCTGCTTTATGAGAGAAAACAGAGCAAATACTCAAACGAAGGCAGTTCGAGCGTCAGCAGTTTGTTGAGGAAATCAAGCACGCGCGTGGATGTCTCGCCCTCCATCTACGACTCGAAATCCATCGAAACCGAATACTTTTAAAGCAGCTAAATAGTTTCCCAGGAACGAAACGAATAGAGTACAAATTTCATCCGATTTCATAACTGAAGACTTCGCTTCCGCCTCGTATTCTGTGATGATTCGATTCACCAAATCTCGAATTCCGATGTTATTCGGATAGCTTTGGTCCACTTTCAGCAAGCAATCTGCTCAGCACAAAACAAGCAAGTCCTACTCACTGCACTCATCTGGATTTTCAAAATGGAAGCGTTTGTCTGGTAGGGAACATGCGAGAAAAACTCCTCGATCCACTCGTTGTATTTGATTCGGATCGACTGGTTCACATCTTCGTCACTCGAGGACACAAATCGACAGAAATAGCTGAGCAGAACAACCGCGTGCTTCACTTCGCAGAAGTCAAACTTCCCGATCGAGTCGATCAGAACGTCGAAGAGAGGAAGCAGCTCGGAGGTGTACGCGGGATTCCATTCGGCAGTGGGATCGTTATTCAGCAATGCATAGGGGTAGGATTCAAAGGACTTGGACGAAGTGGCGATCAGTTTCAGCTACAAATCTGATCTGTTGTTCGTAAATTCTACCAGACGATGACGCATCGCATGACCATTCTTTTTCCCATTCACATCCTCCAACGAATCGGGCTTGGATTCCACGAGCGCTGTGAGCGAGTGGTGCAGCAGACCGAACAATCCGAGCTGCACATCGCTGCACATAAACACACCGCCACTCTCTTCCGCGATGACTTGCAACAGATCAAACGCGGAACTCCGGTAATTGGGATGATCGTTCACCATTTTCAGATACATGAAAACCAACTCCGAGGAACAGAATCGACAGTAGAAGCGCGGAAACACCGCTTTGAACTGCGAGCGAAGCTTCGTTCCCTCGGGCTGCTCTTTCAGAATCGCCTTCAGACCGTCAGCTGCTTCTTTCAGACTTTCCGTCTGCGAGATCGGGCTGCTGATCGTGTCAAGCCAGTTCATCACTTGATTGGCTCGCTCCTGATCGAACGGCTCTACAAGATCCAGAGAGGGCGCAGAGAGGTTGTAGAGCGTGTAGAGACAGTTGTTCGTCGTTGTGTACACAGGCGCGGTTCTTGATCCTTGGTTGATGCTCAACGCGCGCGAGAGCTGGATGAGAAGCTTGCTCACAGCGTCGTCCTGCGAGTCAATGAATCCATTCACACTCACTTCGATCGGCCGGCGATCTCTAGCGTACTTCACCAATTGTTGGAGCGATTTCTGCAATCTACAATCAACCCTTCGCATCGGAATACGCACTTCTTCCAGTCCGAAATGTACGTTCGAAGCAGCGCGTTCATCGTGGAGACCGAATCCTCCAACTCCAAAAAATCGTTCGATTTCTGCAATTGTTCATAGAACCACAGATACGCCAAGGCCACCGCCTCATCCGAATTGCATTCATCGATCAGGCGATCGTTCAACAGTTCGCAGCATCGATTTCTTGTTTCGTCGTTGGAAACACCGTAGCACTGGAGAAAAACGCCGCACATCCCGCCTAATTTCGTGGTAAGAGCGCGCGTTGGCCGTTTGGTATTGTTCCAGAACGATCGGAGATGGAAATTGAGAGTCTACATTGAACACAAGTTTACTTGTCGCATACGTTGATACAAGCTGAAATCGCCCATCGCCGCACTTCGACTCGCTTGTCGATTGTTCGTTCGATGAGACAACGAATCGAATCGGTGTCCACTTCGTCCAAATGATTTGCGAGAATAAAGTAAAAGGTGTTGACGATAACTTTGCGGACTTCCCACTGCGAATCTTTGATTCGCTCTTTGAGATAAGGCAGCATTCTCTCCAAAGCAGAAGGCTGCGATTCGATGATAGAATTTGCAGCCTAGAGATGACTCGTTTGGAGAAAGGAGTCCGACTTCAGAGATGGAGAGTCGAATGGCTGGGGACTTATCGTGAAACCGATTGAGATACTCCTCGAAAGGAGCGGCACTTCTACAGGGTAAGGAAGCAGTACATGGCTAACTGATAGAGGAAATCGTGTCCTTTGGTGCTAAAAATGGAATTAAGACATTGAACCGTTTCCAAACGGACCGATTCATCCATACTCAATTTGCTGGTAATCAATGGAAGAAGCAATTCGATGTATTCGTACGAAATCGAGTTGAGTTTTATCAGAATCGGATTGATCTATTCCTCACTTCGCACATCCAACAAAACATGGTCACACACTTCATAGTCATCTGTAGAAACAGAGCTCCCAACCATGATATCCGTGATGAGCTTTTGAACAGAAGGAGCCAATTTCGCCTTTTTTACACTAAGCAGATCGGTTAGGAGCTGAATATGCGCGGGGACTGGATTCTCGT
The DNA here is from genome assembly GCF_000151665.1 of Blastocystis hominis. Lineage (NCBI taxonomy): Eukaryota > Bigyra > Opalinata > Blastocystidae > Blastocystis > Blastocystis hominis. The sequence continues at coordinate 625,640 of NW_013171860.1, forward strand.
CTTCACAAATCGTATTACTCAAGATAATGTCAAGGAGAGAGTAAGGAATCTTCCTATACAGATCGATTACAGCAATCATGATCTGAATGACAATGCCTCGAATTCGTTCGAGTTCGGTTTGCAATTCTTCTTCAGTGAACTGCGTGTCTTCGCTCGTGGAATCACTCTTCTTTGATTTAGAGGGACGCTTGGATGGAGTGGGAAGACCCGAATATGCATCCACGATGTGGATAATGGTTTGAAAGAGAGTGAGGGGCACATCATTGTCTTCACCACCAAAGGAGACAGCAATCTTGAGGAGGGCCGTTTGATAGATTTTCTCCAACATTTCAAAAGATCGGCGATAATTGTCAGTTTTTGAAGGACTTTCCAAGGTCTTGAGATTTTGGAGAATCAGATTCCAAATATCCTTGCTCGTTGAATCCGACAACTCTGCTTCATCGACAAATCGACACATTTCCACGAGGCAATATCCGACTAATCGCGTTATCTCTCGATTTTGTATATGGAGCATCTGTTCACTCGATAACTTCGAGAGGGCAGAGTCAAATCCATCAAATTCCGCTCGATCATTCGTTTTTCGTAATTCTTGATACATCGACTCTAGCTCTTTTATTAATTTCTGTCCCTTAAGCTGTAGTAACTGGTCATATTTACCGCTTGCCTTTTTCGACTTTTTAGATTTTGCCGGCATAATTCCTTGTAACTCTGATATAATATCCAGAATTCAGGTACGAAATAGGCACTGAAACAAAGCAAATAATTTCGAAACTGTTTGTGGATAAATAGCCGCGAAACCTCAAGGTGAAGAAACCCGCCATTTTCAACAAACAGAAGCAAAATAAAAAACACTTTACACTCTTCTCCGTTTAGGATTTAGAAATCCTCCACGACTTGCTGCCGTCTCTCCCATCTGTCTCCGACGAATGATCGCCAGCAATTCCTCACGAGCAGACCCGGGCGGGAAGTTTGACATATCATAGTACTTGGGAGCCAAGTCGATCAGCCACTCTCCCTCCACAGCCGTAATGGTCTGAATGAAGTTCTTAGAAGTCATCTTGACTGTGTGGAAGATGACCCATTTCGGCTTATTAATCACTTCGGATGAGGGATGAATGTCCACTTCCTAAGAGTTATCAGCGCAGCACGGTCACACCTGGTTGTCCTTGATTGTGGTGTACGATCCAGTCTTTTCGCGATGCGCCACCTGCATAAAGAACCCCGCGCAGAGACATTTCCGAATGTTCGTCGCGTACGAGGGGTCATCGAAGTGGTTTCCGTTCGTCACGTCGATTTTCAGCTTGCTCAAGATCCCTTCCAGCTGGTTTCGCACATTGATCGCATTGGCGATGTTGCGAGGGTTGATGTAATGCTCCTTGCACCACTGCTCGCGATCCTTCTCTTCCTCCTGCACATACGCATCGTACACTCGAAGCAACGCGATGTGGTCGCTGTCGGGATGAGAAAACGAAGACCGCACAGCGTCCGCGTCTTCCTCTTCGTCTTTGGGACGTAAAAAGAAGGGAGGGATGGAGAGCATGGCCGTGATCGTCAGCATTTCAGGAACACATCCATACTCCTTCGAACTCAGAAGGGCTTTCGATAGCTGAGGGTCCAACGGAAGCTCCGCCATTTCATTTCCCAACTCCGTTAACTCCCCTTCATCGTCCAATGCGCCCAGATAATTCAGATTCTCCAGAGCACGCATCATCGTTTCGGGTGCTGGCGGATCCATAAAGTCAAACCGAACCAGATTTTCGATCCCGAGCTTTTTCATTGTGAGAATCACAGAGCTGATATCGCTTCGCATGATTTCTGGGAACGTTTGTTCCTATCCTATGAACCCGATTGATCGTATAGTACCAATAACTGCGTCTTAAACGATTCTTCGGTATACAAATGAAAGCATTTCCCTGGACGCGTTCGGCCTGCGCGACCCGCACGCTGACGAGCCGATGCTTTGCTGATCGGAGTTACGAGCAACGATGAAATTCGGGTACGGGGATCATAGACGTTTTGCTTGCTGAATCCTGGATCGATCACATACACAACCCCGTTGATTGTGATCGAAGTCTCCGCGATATTCGTCGCAATCACCACTTTCCGGCTTCCTTCCGGCGTGGGCTCAAACACAAGCTGCTGTTGCTGGGGAGGAAGCGAGGAGAATAAGGGGAGAACCCAGAGCTTTCCCTTATCTTCTGGAATGTTCTGCGCCTCTTCTTCGAGATCTCTGCACGTGTCCATGATCTCCTTTTCTCCGGTGAGGAAGACCAGAATGTCGCCAGGAGCTTCGTTGAGATGGATCTACTTGTTGTGTGGGAGGTCGAACGGCGTACCTTGAGAACCAAAGCCTTCGCAGCCTCCACATAATTGTCCTGCGCTTCGTTGGTAAAGAAAGATTCCACAGGGAAGGTTCGGCCAGGGACAGAGAAAAGAGGAGCATTGTTGAAGTATTTCTATGTGTTAGTCATTGCATTGCATTGCATTGCATACCTGGAATCGACCCGCATCCAGAGTTGCACTCATTACGATTAGTTTCAAATCAGGACGCTTCGGTAATAGTTCTTTCAGTAAACCCATCATTATATCCGTCGCTAATGTTCGTTCGTGAGCTTCATCCAACAAAATTATAGAATAACGAGACAATAAAGGATCGTTCATTGCTTCTCGTTCTAACATACCGTCTGTCATATATTTCAACTTTGTTCGTTCACTCGTATAGTCTTCAAATCGAATCGTGTAACCAACCTCCTCCCCAAATTCAACGTCCATTTCTTCGGAAACACGTTTGGCAACAGTCAAAGCAGCTACACGACGAGGTTGAGTACAGCAAATCATTTTATTCGAATCAGGATTTTTAGACAAATAGTGAAGCGTTAAAGCCTACTTCATTCAAAACACTCGAAAACTACTTACTTGAGGAATTTGGGTTGTTTTGCCCGATCCTGTTTCTCCCTCCACAATAATTACTTGATTGGAATCAACGGCTTGTTCGAGTGTATCAAGAAACTCGAAAACGGGTAATTTCTTTCTCCCTTCCAATATTTTGTAATAATTATCCGAGAAGGGCTTTCCAGTGAGCGGGTTTTGCTTCGACTGAGTAATAATTTTCACAGCATTCGTTTCTCTATTTAGCGCACGCAAATCGATCGCGGGCCTCTGCGTTCTGTGCATTTAGAGGAATCTGCCTTGCTTAGAAAATTATTAGTCGTTTGTTTTTTATAAACTATTTCGCTATTTTGAAATGCCTCAAACTGAATACGTCGACTATTATTCGCTTCTTGGAGTGGAAGTAGAAAGTGACGTAAAGACAATTCGAAGGGCATTTCAAAAGGCTGCTCTGAAATACCATCCAGATAAGACCAAGGGAGATAAGAAATTAGGTACAACCATTTTGAAGTGATTCATAGCGTAGCTGAGTTGTACCAGTTAATTAGCGAAGCTCGAGATGTTCTTATGGATGAACAGAAGAGAGAAGCCTATAATAAGAAGCATAAGGCTATGCTAGCGAGGAAAAGCAGAAGAGAGAACATGGACAAGCGGCAGCGTGAGCTAACGGAAAGTTTGTTGGCCAGAGAGGAAGCTGGTAGTTCTAAACGCGTAATTTTACTTGTAGCAAAAAGAAGACGAAATGGAGAGATGACGGAAAAAGAACGACTCATCTATCGGATTCGACAGGTGAAACTAGAGGACGAGAAGACGATTGAGCAAATGTTACATGAACAGTCTATTCCTGTTGTTTCGCAAGGTACTGCCTAGCCTTCCTTGTATAATTCCTAGTTCGTCCATTGGATTATTCGAAAACCCTGATTCGAGTTTGATTGTTTTTGCTCGCTCATTTTCTAGCCTGCTAACTATGGAGAGAAGACCATGGAGCGATTGATCCAAGCTGCATCTGCGCCTCGTAGTGTATTATAGTTTCCTTTTCCCTTTATCTTTTTTTCTGTGGAATGTTTGTTTTATCGAAATTGAGTTTGTGTTGCGGCCGATTTGGGGGATACAAAGCCGCAGTTCCATTTCTCATTCGAGCCTTGTCGCAAACTCCCAGTTCTGAATCGACCCCTACGATTGTATCGTTTCTTCATTCCGTTTTCTGTGACAACCTATCGTCGGAGACGTTGGAAGGAGATCTTTCTCTATCCTCGCTTCAGCAGCAGCTCGTTGAGAAACAGATTATTACGGAAAGTGATAGAGAGCAAGTATGGATGTGTATGGAATAGTAATGAAGATGAGTCAAGTGATGAGTGAGTTTGATAAGCTTAAAACTTCTGGTTCGGATCTTGCAACGATTCTACAGCATATCAGGGAAAACGAGTTCTTTTCTACTTTCTGCAATGCCTCCAAGCGGTCGGTGACTATTGCTGACTATTGTACATACTACATGCTCTATCCCTATATGGTATATTTTTCTCTCTTTTCTTGCCATCCAGGCAACATTATCACCTTCCAATGGGAACGACCCCTTAGCGAGCTACTACATGCGAATGCAGAATTTGAAGAACATCCGATCGAGTGCCTTCGCTCCTCCGATTCTTCAGCTCAAACAAAAGAAACAGAGTTAGAAAACACCCGTTCTTCGATTGTAGAATCATCCAGTCCTGCTGCTACTCCTGCTGCGGCTGCTCCGCTCACACCTGAAGAGTGCTTGTCGCAGCTGGACATTCGTGTAGGTCGCCTCGTAAAGGTTTGGAATCATCCCGACAGCGATAAGTTGCTCTGCGAGCAAGTGGATGTTGGAGAAGGAGTTCCGCGCAGTATTGGATCGGGTATCCGCGCGTTCCATTCGGCAGAGGAGATTCAAGGTCGTTTAGTGTGTGTGATGTGCAATTTGAAGCCAAAGAAGCTGGCTGGATATCCGTCGAACGGAATGCTGCTCTGTGCCTCCGTGAAAGACCACTCGAAAGGTGCGCTGATAGATCCCCCCGAGGGTAGTGAAGTGGGAGAGCGCGTCTGCTTCGCAGGGATTTCAGGGAATGCGGCAGCGCCGAGCCAGGTACACAAGAAGAAAATGCTGGAGACTGTGCTTCCGGTATGTGTTTCTTGTGGATTGGGAACGTAGTACCTCCATACGAACAACGAAGGCGTTTGCTGTTTTAAAGAGATCCCTTTTTCCACATCGCGGGGAGTGTGTACCTGCAAGAGCTTTCCAAACGAATCGGTGTCGTGAATTGTTTGTTGAAAAACAGCCTATCTCCGTTTCTGCATGGAGGTGAGGGCAAAAGAGAGAATAATTAGCATAAAAATGTTTAAAGACATATTACCGATTCTACCGTGAAACAAACAAAAATCGCGGTTATAAGGTAATATTGATCTTTAGTTTAACCACAAAAAATTCTAATGTCTGATTATAGTATGTGATGTTTTGTGCAACTTTGTTTGTTTGAGCAGTGTGTAACCTTGTATAGGAAAGTCGCCTGAGGTTGACAATAATGTTGATCTTGAATCTAACTGGGATAAGGAAGTGGAGAGCTTCGATGATTTGAATCTGAACATGGACCTCCTCCGTGGTATTTATTCTTATGGTTTTGAGAAACCCTCTGTAATTCAGCAGAAGGCTATTCTTCCTGTGCTGGAGGGTCACGACACAATTGCACAAGCTCAGTCCGGTATGTGCGAGAGAGGTTGAGTGATAGTTAGGTACTGGAAAGACAGGTACTTTCTGTATCGCTGCTCTTCAGATGTTGGATTTGAATGATCCTAGCACGCAGGTTCTGATTATGGCTCCTACTCGTGAGCTTGCTTTACAGATCTTTAATGTTTTGCGTCACTTGTCTCACTTCATGAACGTGACGATGCACTGCTGTGTGGGAGGAACTGCTCTTCAGGAGGATATGAAGATGCTGGAGGGAAGTATCCAGATGATTGTGGGTACTCCCGGCCGTGTAAATGACTTGCTGCAGCGTGGTCTGCTGAACCTGAGCAACTGCAAGCTGTTCTGCCTGGACGAGGCCGATGAGATGCTCAGCCGTGGTTTCAAGGAGCAGATCTACGAGGTGTTCCAGTCGCTGAAGGACAACGTTCAGGTTGCTTTGTTCTCGGCCACGATGCCTCAGGATATCCTGGATATCTCGAAGAAGTTCATGCGCGACCCTGTTCGCATTCTGGTGAAGAAGGACGAGCTGACTCTGGAGGGTATCAAGCAGTTCTACGTGGAGATGGATAAGGAGAGCTGGAAGTTTGAGACTCTGTGCGATTTGTACGAGTCGATCACCATCGCTCAGGCCATTATTTACTGCAACACTCGCAGAAAGGTGGACTGGCTGACGCGTTCGATGCGAAACAAGGACTTCGTGACCTCGGCTATTCACGGAGATATGGATATGCAGGTCCGCAACTCCATTCTGAAGGAGTTCCGAAGCGGCGCCAGCCGTGTGCTGATCACTACCGATCTTCTGGCGCGTGGAATCGATGTGCAGCAGGTGTCGCTGGTCGTGAACTACGATTTCCCGACCGACCGAGAGAACTACATCCACCGTATTGGTCGCTCGGGTCGTTATGGACGAAAGGGTACTGCCATCAACTTCATTCTGCCCGAGGATCGTCCCATGATGGAGGAAATCGAGCAGTTCTATCACACCACCATCGAAGCCCTCCCCGCTGATATTAAAAATCTCCTTTAATTTTTCCTAGTCGTGGTCTGGTTATAGTTCCAATAGTATCGGTTGTTTGTTGCAAACAAGGCGCTATTCGTTTGTTCGTTACTACTTAATGCTTCTTGGCGTAGTGAGCCTTGAAACGAGCGAAGTCGTTCATGGCAGCCTTCTCAGCACGAGCAGCCAGCTTCTTAGCCCAGGAAGTCTCCTTCCACTTGTTATCGATGTTTCCAGCCACGAAAGCGTTCTTCACTTCAGCAGACTTAGCTCCACGCTCGATGGAGATGACGAAGTCAGTGAGGTAAAGGCGAGATACCTAGTACTCAGCACTCCTCTTCCACACTCCTACATTGATCTGTTGTCTCTTTACACCAGTGGTGGGTCCATCGATCAGAACCTGACACGTTACACATATGCTACACATCCTACTCTCTTTCCGTCAATAATATCAACGATGGTACACAACTTACCGAAGTTGGGTCCATAGTTAATGTAGGCAACGCGACCGGCCTCAACAAAGCGAGTGAACACCTACGACCACCATTAGAACCACCCCCACACAGAACAGCGAACATGCTCACCAAGTGGGCCTCTGAGCGCCTTGGTATGTTCAATGCACTCTACATTCAAAGACACGTACCATTGTATGTAATAAAGGTAGGACAAACGAAATCTGATTGAATCAAAACTAGTCGTAGATAAAATCAGGACATTTTCGATCATAATAATACTACTAGGACATTTGGGCCCCTCGCTGAATATACGCCCGACTCAGCCCACAATGCTATTTTTTAAATTAGAGACCGGTCGAGGTCGAGCGGTCGAAAACATAAAATTCTTGAGATAGGATCATGGATCAGCTCGATCGGCTCTCAATCAAGGAGTTACTTGATCTAAATACGGCTATCCAGAATGAAATCGCGTTACGCCTAGTTCGAATGAGTGAGGAGAATGAACAACGAACGAGTTTTTTTCGATCTTTGATATCTAGTGAAGCAAAACTCGCTTGTTTCGATGGATCGTCGCGATGTCTCTGTTACTACCGATATTCAGGTGAAACAAGTAAAAAATCCGAGTTGGATTAACACTGGGAAATTGCGTGCTACTGTATTTTTATAAATGAGATTTGACTTAGGCCAATCGCTTTCTCTTTCGAAATGTCGAATCGAGTCCCTATATTTCCAAACGCACTGCACATAAGTAGTCTCCTTTCGCGATTATCATGCAAAGAGACATTATTTGGGATGTTCGTTGGTGTCCTCACGAAGGGGAGTCGGATCTGTTCGTGTCTGGAAGTGCAGACCACACTGCCAGGATTTGGAAAGTGGATACGGAAGCACACACCATGAGTGTGCTTTGGAGCTACAGTGGCCATGACGGCTCCGTCAATACTGTACGATATCACCCCACTAAAAATATCATCTGCTCCTCCTCTGGAGACCGAACTTGTCACATTTGGAAGCCATCTCTCTCCAACAGTCTCAAAGAGTACCAATCGAATTGTCTGCGCTCACTGAACAGAGAAAACGACGAAGAGACCCCGTCGCATCGTTCTCTCCTTTCCGAGTCCCAGATCATCACAAAGCCGCTCATCAAACTCATCGCTCATCAGGGCTTCGTAACGACCGGCGAGTGGTCCGCCGACGGCTCTCAAATCTTCACAGGGAGCCAAGACGCCACGATCAAGGTCTGGGACATGGGGGATGCATCCAAGCCGATGTTTACCTTTCCAGGACACGATTCCACGATCACCAGCATCGCTTGCCATCCATCGAACACGAATTTGTTCTACTCATGTAGGCGAAATCGATCGAATGCATCGCAGCTTCGCAAGATAAAACGATCCGAATGTGGGACACGCGCGCCTCGTCGTATATGGTAAGACGCACAGCGAGGTGTGGAGTAGATTAACGTCCTGCATGGCCATGAAAAAGGCGTGTCGCATGTGATGTTTGATCGGCATAATCCGAGTGTGCTGATTAGCGGGAGCGACGACTGCACGGTGAAGCTGTGGGATGTCAAAACACTGCAGTGTTTGGTGACGATCCATACGAGTTATGTGATGAACCACTTCTCGCAGAGTCCTGAAGATGATATGCTCTGTATTCCTTCTCGAAATGCGTCGGCAGAGTGAGGATGGGGCGTGGGATCGAGCGTAGAATCTACACGTCGCAGGGAGATCCGCTTACTATTTTGTCGGGAGGGGGGAACGGACATAGTCGAATGATTGTGTCGTGCGACTGGAACAATAATGGCATTCTAACCGCGGGACTGGATCGAATGATCTGTCTGTGGGATGTGAATAGTGTGAATAAGGAATGATTGCGCTGACGTGTTTGTTGCAAGAAACAGAGCAGATTGCCGTTGTGTAGTTTGAGGGGAAGCGGCCCATCTTTCCGTCGAGTCTTCCTTCCCACCAGCCGCTCGGATCTTCGCGAATGACCTCGATTCGATCTCCCTCCTTGAACGAAAGCTCGCCGGCCTCGGCGCTGTCCAGGGAATAGAGAGCCTGCACGACACGATTGGGCTTGGGAGGAGGAGTGGGGAGAGGCTGCGAGTAATGTTCACTCACTGTGTGTTTCGGGTCCAGCATGTTGAAATCGCGGAATACTGGAGGCTCTATGTAGGTAGACTCGGGCATGGCGATTTCTGGAGCCACGTAGTTCATTTCAACGTTCTCTCCACACTTGATGCGATCCACAACGTCTTCGATGCTTTGCGTCACTTTCTTCACCGATTCGTCCCCGAAACTTGACGAAATCGTTTTCATCGCCTCGTTCTGCCGTTCCACCAGGAAGATTTCGCATGCCACGAGTGTAGCGGTTTCATGGGAGAGAATCGCGGATCCTTTTGCAATCAATTCTTCAAACCTCTTTTCAAGATACGCGGTATGTTCTTGAAGCATTTGATAATCGTGGTCCATTTTCATTCTGAATTTATCTGCGTTTACCGAGTCTCCTTTTCGCTCATACATGCTGCATTTGTTGCGGTGCGAATCGTAATCTGTAACAATGTTCTTGCGCGTTTTCACCACCTTTCCCACTTCTGCAAACTCGCCATCTAGCAGCTGCTCGATTCGCTTCAATATGTGAGCACGGAGAACGCAAATAATCGCTCTGCGAGTATAATCATACTCTCCTTGCAGAACATTGTGCAGGTTAGTAATGGCGATTTTGTATGTGTTCATGTCGGTCGTACCTACATCGGACTTACTTGTGAAACGCAAAAGTTCGTCAGCAAGTCTTCGGTTTGTGTCGCACCACGTATCCACGTTCTGAATCAAAGACACGCACTGTGTTCCCAGCATCTTCAGATTTCCTTCCACTTCTGAGAACTGGTGAAAGGCCAAGTCATAGGTTGCATCCGTCGTAATTTCTGACTTTCCCGTCGCCACCTTAAATTGCTGACTGAGCCTTCTCTTGGTTGTTTTGAGTGACTTTACTATCTTGTCCATAAGTTGTCCCTCTTCAGAGATTCCGGAGAAATAAGATTATATGCAGTTGTTACTGAACATAATCATGATCATATTCATCCGTCATTCCGAGGATATATACGTGAGTGATATACATGCATCCGTTCTTTTTACAAGATTCACTTTTATACTTGTGAGTGAGGTAGAAGTAGAGAAAAGTTGGAATTTGAGCAGTTTAGGTGGATTGACGAAAATGGATTTTATACTCCTTCTTATTACCCATTTATCACTTGTCACTTAACGCATACACATTCTGCCTGATTCTCTGATTCATTCTTGTCCCTCCCAGCCATAATCTTGCTTTTCTTGCCATTCTATTCACCGTCTATTCCCCTTCAAATAACTTTCCACAACTTCCAAAGTGCTCACAAAATCATTTTCTCATGCTGTATTTCATCGGTCTTGGATTAGGAAACGAGAAGGATATCACTCTTCGAGGACTGGAGGCAGTGAAGTCCTGCGATAAGATTTTTCTAGAGAATTACACTTCTGTGCTGTGTGTGGGCAAAGAAAAATTGGTAACCATTGGGTCAGCGAAATAATACGCAGGAAGAGCTGTTTGGACATGAAATAATCGTTGCTGATCGTGATCTCGTTGAGTCGAATGATGAAATGATTTTGAAAGACGCCAGTACATCGAACGTGGCGTTCCTCGTCGTCGGCGATGTATTTGGGTTGGAGTTTCCTCTCTTTCTCGAACTTAGTGCCACCACGCACACGGACCTCTGGATTCGTGCGAAGCAGCAAAACATTCCAGTTCAGGTGATTCACAATGCTTCCATTATGAATGCTTGTGCTTGCTGTGGTTTGCAGCTCTACCGATTCGGCCAGACGATTTCGATCTGCTTCTTCACCGAAACCTGGAGACCGGACAGCTTCTACGAACGCATCGTCCAGAACCACTCCATCGGCCTCCACACTCTGTGCTTGCTCGGTAGCAATCGATCGTAATTCCCATCCAGACATCAAGGTGAAGGAGCCGGACTTCAAAGAGCTGATGAAGGGTCGCACCGTCTATCTTCCTCCCCGCTTCATGACCTGCAACCAAGCGATCGACGAGCTTTTAGAGGTGGAGGAGAAGCACGGCAAGGGAGGTATAGACGAGTCCATCTGTGAACGCTAGTGTGTGGTCCGGACGCGTTGGCGGTGGGCTTGGCTCGCGTGGGGCAGGAAGACCAGTTCATCTGTTTCGGCACGCTCAAAGACCTCCGCGAAGTCGACTTCGGCGCCCCGTTGCACAGCCTGATTCTCTGCAGTCCGGAGCTACACGAGATGGAGCGGGAGATGCTGGAGTACTTCAGTGTGAAGAAGCTCTCTGCGTGATCTGTTTGCAACAAACACGTTCATTTATCATACAAGGCTAGTTTGGAATTGGTCTATAGGGCGCTCTGGCGCTCTCTTTGGCTGCTGATTACGAATCCATTCATTCATTCATTCACTCATTCACTCATTCACTCATTCACTCATTCACTCATTCACTCATTCACTCATTCATCAATCAATCATCGAAAAGCCCTTCGGGCAGCGGCGCGCCGTCCGGGAGCTGCTTCAGCGCTCGCAGCTCGTCAAAGAAGGGATGGCGCAGCACTTCGCTGGCTACACCTCACGCCATTTCCCCTCCCTCACCCGTCAATCGGTCCTCTGGGATGTACACCAGCAGCTTGCTCATCAGATCGATCGCCTGCGCGTCGTGGCAATGCACCAGCACCTTCACATCACGCCTCTCCGTCTCGCTCACCTCGCTCAGATCCTTATGAGCGATATTCGGAAACTTCCCGGGATTGTAGTTCGGATTCATCCGCCGCACCTGCTCGTCCGTCGGCGTCCCCAGCACCTTGATGATCTCGACCATCTGTCCCACGTTGTTCTCGCCAGGGAACAGCGAGGAGCCCGTCAGAAGCTCGGCCACGACGCACGCCATGCTCCAGATGTCCACCGCCACCGTGTAGTTCGTCGCGCCGAAGATCAGCTCCGGCGCGCGGTAGTAGCGCGAGCAGATGTAGCAGACGTTGGGCTCGTTGGGGGACAGGCGCTTCGCGCTGCCGAAGTCGCAGATCTTGATCACGTGTGTCTTGGGATCGATGAGCACGTTCTGCGGTTTGATGTCGCGGTGGCAGATGCCGCGCGAGTGGATGTAGGCGAGGCCTTTAAACATCTGGTAGGTATACAGCTGGAGTAAAAAAAGAGAGATGCGATCGATACCTTGACATAGATGAGGGGAAGCAGGGTATGGGCCCTCACAAAACGCCTGTTATAGCGGTAGAGGTTATCCGGAATGTACTCCATTACCAGATGAAGATATTCTCCCTAGAAGTCATGGGAACTGACAAGCAACACAGCTTCCGTTTGCGAGTAAAAGGAATTGTACAGCGTCACAACGTTGGGGTGGCTGAGCAACTTCATCATTTGTAACTCGCGATTCTACAAGATTACTGGAAAACACAGAAAACACCTTGTAGTTCTTGTCCTGAAAAACTTTCTTCACGGCGACTATTCTCCCCGTGCCGCATTCCTCCGCTTCATATACAATTCCAAAGGTTCCTTTGCCAACGGCTCTGATAACCGAATATTGTGTTACTCGTCTCTGGAGTGGTTGCTGCCGATCACAACTCGATAAATACACTCACTCGCAAATTCATGTTGATCTTTCAAATAGATATCTTTTCAATAGTGCTAGTATCCTTGCAAAATCCTACCCGGCCTTGGATTCAGAATAACCGCAATAAGGATTTCCCTTTTGTATATACTTTAACAACACGGACTTCCCCGCGGGAGTTTTCTCCTCTTTCGCTCTTCATTTTTTTCTTAATGAGTACAAAGTCAAATAGACGTGCTAAAGGAGATAAGGGACCTGCCAAGAGTAGCCAGTCCCAAAACTTTATTTCCGCATTGTCTGACCCAAGTCTTGTAAATATGGACTTGCTGAATGGGGTGTCATTTAATTCGCCAATTTCTCCTTCGCAGACTGTGTCCGTCGGTCAGACTGCGGTCTATTTTGGTAATAACGAGCTCTATCGAAGCAAAATCAAGCTCTTGCTCAAGAAAAGCACAGTAACGCGCATTCGAGTGAGATTGAACTTGGAGTGTGAGTGTAGGCGTTAAAAGAGATGGAGCCGGTGTTTGCTTCTGCTTCCAAGCAGGATGTGAGTGAAATGATGCCCTCCCTCTGCTTCTACTACAATGAAATGCTGTATTGCCAGAGTTTTCAAGTCCGATACGAAATCAGTAAACGTAGTTTTGTTGTCCGGTGTCTATTTTCAGGTTTGAGAGAAGCCTTGGGAGTTCTTAGGAGCGATGTGAAACACTTTGTGAAGCACTTCATGGTACCTTTACAGATTTACATGTGCGATGTAAACAGTTCTGTCAAGCAGTTTAGCACCGATCTGTTCAATGTTTTTGCCTCTGGTTGTGCGTCATCCGCAGGAAATAATTCCAGAAGAGCGTCGCAATGCTGTCCTCGCCAAATACTTTGAAGAAACTCTCCTTCTGGCCGATTCTCTCGGTCATGCAGATTACAATTTGCTAGATCAGCACCACACCGAAACAGGTCCTGTTTCTTCGCTTCTTCCATCTCTAGAATCAATAAGCGACTCCATGGAGCGACTCCACACCACATCCCAACTCGTCTTCACCGCCTTGCTCCAATATCGAATCCCTATTCCCTCCTCTTCCATTTCTCTTTATCGCTCCGCTCTCTTCGCGGGCATTCGCGAGGTCACGCAGACTGGCGGAGCCAACACGCTCATCCTCGTCATGGAGATCGCGAACTCGCTTCCCTGGGACACGCTCGACTTTTCTTCCACGGAGGCGATGCAGTTCAGCAGCCAGGTTCGCAAGCTGCTTTCCGAAACGGGTCCCAAAGAAACACCTGCCACGAAGAGCCATCTCGACAACATACTAACGATGTGGATGACGCTTTCGCTGAAGTGGGTGGCAGGGCAGCATGGCGATGTAGATATCCTGCGATCTACGCGGAAACCAAGCTGGAATCCTACACGAAAGTGCTGCTGACGCGGCTTCGCAAGTACTCGAATTCGTCTCATTCGATGCAGAAACAATCCCTTCGGAGTCGTCGCCTGCGAGAACTTCTCGTTCGTCTTCCGCGTGTTTGACCGCTGTCTTGTGCAGCCCGCAGGGCAGTCGGCTGCGCAGTGGAGTGGCGCGCTGTTCGACGCGCTGTTCCCTTCCAATCCCACATTCCAGCCCTCCGAATCGCTGATTCCCGTGTATTTGGAGCTGGGAAAGCAGTTGCTGAGCCAAGAAGCGGAGGCAGAAAAGGCAGAAGCGGCGGACCACATCACGCCCATGTTTCTGCGGTTCTTTGAGCACGCGTCGAACGCTGCGCTGAATCAGCTTCTGACGATTCTTCCCTCGCTCGTCGAAGCGAATCCCGCGATTTTCTCGCATTATTTCGCTTCCTATTTCCTCGCCGCGCTCAAAGACGTCCAGAACCCACACCAATCCGATCGTCTGCGCGTGTTGTCGGCGCTCGCCAACACGTCGATCGCCTCGGAAGTTTCGCAGTGCGTCCAAACGCAGATTCAGTGCGTGATCGAAGACTATTTGAAAGGATCCATTCCCGATCTTTCCATTTTGAAGCACGTTTTCGCGCGGCTTCAGCAATACGCGGCCCAATTCGCCGATTTGATCGGGTTTCTCGCCAGCGAATTGGCGGGCTGCGAAGAAAAAGTGACCTCGCAGATCCTCGCGGAGATTGCAACGCACCTGACCGACGAATTCTTCGAAGCCAGTGCGCTCCCATCGCTTCTTTGACTTTAGAAACCGCCGTGCTCAAGAGCTACATCGCCCTGCTTTCCTCCCTCGGAACCGCGGGGAAAACGCTCGTCGACGCGCTGCGCAGCCGCATTGGTTCGTTGGATTCCCCGCGGAACCTCCGCGCCTTCCTGCTGGAACTGCTGAAGGATCTGGACCTTCCCGGCCTGCAGCGCGATGTGATTGAGTTGGTGGATGTGCATGACGCGACGCTGCTGCTTGCAATCCTGGAAGACTCGCTCGTGGTGAATTCAGAGGAGATGATGCGTCGAATCGAAGCGGTTCTCAGCGATTTCGAAATCGATTTCGTGCTGACTTTGTTTAAAGGACCGCTCGCGAAGCAGTTCTCCGCTCGGTCGATCGAGACGCTGATTGCGATGTTGATCGCACTCCCCGACTCGGAGCGACTGGATCGGAAGGACGCCATCGCGGAGATCTCGCTGTCGTCGTTCTACGAATCGCTGGTGAATCATTTCGTCGATTGGCTGCAGCAGAACCTTTCGGACGCGCAGTTCGTGTTCTTCTCCGACCTGCTTCCGCTGTGCGTGGATTATCTGCAGCCTCTCCGCGAGCTGTTGGAGAGCGAGGCGTATTGGAGACAGATCCTCACCGGCTCGTTCGATTACGATTTCATTCTCGAAGCGATCAGCGAAGTGGATTTGGTGTTGGACCCTTGTTTGCATCTCTCTCCGGTGTCTCACATGATTCGCTTTGTGCTCTTCCAGACCTTCCACGTGTACGCGACGTTCTCTTTGGTTTATCGTAGCTCGCTGCGCCACATCCAATTGCGATCGGTCGCTTGCTCCATTCCCGATCTCATTCAGGCCTTCTCTCTCTTCCAATCCATCCCCTCCAATTCCCCTAGTACCTCTCTTTTCATTTCCTTCGCTCACCCATCAGAATACGATCTTTATGTAACGGCTCTGCCCAGCTTCATCACGCTCCTCTCCGATTTTGAGCTCCCCGAGATCCTCAAATCCGCCATTCCGCACCCGCTTCTTTCCAAATATCTGAAGAAGCTCTGCCATTCCAACGAGGCCTTCGAGTTCCACGACGCCTCTCCCCTCACCGACGTCTACTACGCCCAGCTGGCTTCCTGGATGGCCTCGCTGCACTCCGCCCTCGCCGGGACCTCCGTTTCCACGTTGCTCGACGCGATGCGATCGCTGGAATGCGGACTGAATCGCTTTGTGGCGTTGACTGGAGAGGAGCAGAGTCGCCTGACGGAGCTGGCGAAGGAGCTGTGCTCGCTGTTCTACGCAGTGAAGGGAACGGCGACGGCGACAGCGCTCAGCGAAGCGTGTAAAGAAGAGAAGGAGTTCGTTCCCGCGATGATCTCGCTGGTGACGAGTATTTTGTCGCTGTATTCGCTGAATCAGGACATGACGCAGCTGTTCGAAGGCGAGGTGTGGAACATTCTGGCGCAGTGCAGCGCGTCGTTCGTCGATTTCCCGTTCCTTTGTTTGGGTTTGGAGGCGTGTGATGAATAATAGTAACGCGGTCGTTGAAGATGATGCTGCGAATCCATGAATTGAATGCGTACACAATCCCGGAAGCGGTCTACAATTCGCTGCTGCTTCAGTTCAGCACGTCGATTCTCTCCGTTCTGAATCGCTATCTCCAAACGCCGATCGCATCGCGGCATCGCAGCGTGTTGGCTCGCATCTACAAGTCGATCTCGACGCTCCATCTCCCTTCGATCACTTCGCAACTCACCGATTGGATTTCCCAATTCGCTGATTCTTCTTCTTCTTCTTCTTCGTTGGAGCAATCGGTCGATTTGACGATCTGCATTCTCTTCTTATTGCGAGAAAGTCGCGTTGCGATCGCCGTCTCATCTGCAGAACACTCCATGAATTCGGTGCTTCAGGCTCTTCAACGACTCGCAAACCCCGCTCAGTTTGAGAACGCTGCGGTCGAGAAGCTTCTTCTCTATCTCATCATCGTGTGCTACGAAGCCGATGCGATCACTCAAACCGAGGACTTGTCGCACGAAGACGAGCAAGCCGAGCTCTCCGACGAAGCGCGCGCCGCGCAGTTCGAAACCCAGACGCTCTTCGACGGTTTGAATTCCCTGGTTTCCACGCTGTTCAGCACGGAACTGCTTCCGAACGCCTTCACGACGATCGTTCGACGCATCCCGCAGACCTCGCTCACCTCCAAGAGCCGCGTTTGCGTTCAAAACTCGTTTCATTGTAGCCGGCCTATCCGGATCTCTCGCCGATGGCGCTGTTCCAAGCGGACTGGGAGTCGCAGATCGCGATCTACACGTTGTACAGACTGGGTATTTCCTTCCCTGCGCAGCTGCAGTACTTGTTCATCAACAATGTGAACGGGCTTTCGCAGCAGCGAGTGATGTCGCTGCGCGCCTACACGCATTTCTACCTAACGAAGCCGGTTTTGCTGGAGAACGTGAAGCGTGCGACGCAGATTTTGCAGAAGGAGGATCTGGAAGACGTGACGATTGACACGAAGTCGGACGGCGTAGGCGCGAGGAGAGGGGTGAGACGCAGATTTACATGCAGTTGATGATCGATATGACGCCGGTGGTGGTGCATTTCGTGTTCTCCGACTATTATCCGCTGGATATTTCGATCGTAGCTTAGCGATTGGCCTCCCATGCAGCTGATTCATAACCAGAACTCCTTCCTGCGCGCTGCGTCCGTCGAGAAATGGCAAGTGATGATCCGCAAACGACTCTCAAACAACCGGCCTTTCTATATGAGCATGGTTCTCATCGCCAAATCGCTGCTTCACCACGTGTCCAATCTCGAGCCCTGCCCGATTTGCTACTGCGTGCTGCACCCTTCGACGCATTCGCTGCCCGATCGGAACTGCTCGCACTGCGTGGGACGCTTCCACAGCAGCTGCTTGACGACGTGGTTCAAAAACTCGCAGAGTCACAACTGTCCGCTCTGTCGACAGCCCATCGCGTTGTAGTCATTTGTTTGTGCGTTTGTTTGTTTGCTTATTAATTAATTTATTAAATTATCTATCTATTTATTTATTTATTTATTTATTTATTTATTTATTCTCAAACACACCACCCTCTCAATTTACAGATCCGTCCGCCTTCACCTCCACCTCTTTGTTCGCTTCTTCCTTCTTTTTGTATTCCTCATCGGCCGCTTTGCTCGCTTCCTTCACCGCTTCACGCACTTTTTGCTCCTCCTCCGCAGCCTTCTTCTGCTCCTCCTCCTTCTTCTTGGCTTCCTCCTTCTTCTTCTCTTCATCCTGCCGCTTCTTCTCCTCGTCTTGGCGCTTCTGCTCCTCCGCCTTTCGCGTCGAATCGTCTTCTTTCTCCAACTGATCCTTCATCGACCACCAAGTGTGCATATTGCGAGGCGCCTTCTCGTTCTTCTACCATCGAGTTCCAGTCCCGCCCCTACCGCTAAAATGTTCTCCCAGTGTCCACGCTCCTTCTTCTTCATCATGAGCACTACGCGACCCACCGAGGCGTCGTTCCAACGCGATTCCTTCCATTCAATCCAACGAAAAGCAATACTTCTGGATTCAGCTCCTTGCGCAGCGCCAGATTCAGCACGAACTTCTTCTTGGTCGAAGGACTAGAGTGAATGGAACCTGGCAAACTCACCATTTGGACTCCACATACACGGATCGCTCAGAGAACGTGATGTTGGCAACATGGCAACCGAGCGTGGCAGGAGTGTCCCATTTGTGAGCGTATTTAATATTCACATTGATCTAGTCTCGATTGCGATGGAAAAACAGTACATCATTCATTCCCTGAGCCCACTGGAAAGCGGGACTAATCACTGCCCAGTCATTCTTGTTGTTATTGATCATATTCTGTATTTTCTGAAGATTGGATCTAGCTCACAGCGAAAAGAAGCAGCCAACCTGATAATGGCAGCCGATCGAGAAAACGCAGAAGAAATATCGATTTTCTGCTCTTGTGCAACATTTACAATGTGTTCAGCAGCCGACCACCAAGAACGCTGAACTGCCTACAAGTCATGTTTCAAGAAAACCCGTACAATCGAAATAATGTTCTTGTCGATCTTCTCGTTCGACTCAATACGTTGGCGCAGCCACTCGATTGCCTCGTCCTCCGATGTGCACTCACTGAACGCCACTCCCTCTGCCGTAGATAGAATTACAAAACAGAATGCTAGAAACAAAAACGAAAAACACTTCCTCATATCGAAATGATAATAGAATCGATCAGATTTCTGGAACAATGGGAGTTTCATTGGTAAGAGTCATTCAAAATGACTCGATTCTTGTAATAAATACACATTCAATAGAGTTTTGCTTGTTCTTTTTTTATGCTTGACCGTATGAGAAATAGTACTGTTATTTGGCAAGGAGACAGGGATTCTTTTTTATAACAACATAACTCCATGGGTGTATGTACATGGGAGAAAGAGATTGATAGTTTTTTACTTTATATTTTTAGGCAAGATTATGCAATTGTTTTCGAATTGCTATTTTGAGTTTTAAATCCTCATCGATTCTGGTGAGTTACACAAAAAATAAATATATATATATATTATTTACCGAATGACCAATAATTAGTTCAATGATTCGTATGTACAATTCTTGTCAGTTTCTCGTATTGTACTACTCATAATGAGTCTATTCACGAATAAATCTTCGTAAACGGAGATTTTACAATTACGAAGCAAAAGTATATTGAATGACACCAATATTTCAACACATTACGTATTCAGAATGCCACCATTTCTATTCTAACACTCATGATTGTTGCACCTGTTAACTCTCTCATTTTGTGTATACTCTCTTTATCAATCAATTCAAATCGAATAATTCATTCCATTCTTCAGACATCCACTTTTTGTTTTCTGTTGCAGAGAGTATGAAAGCAATCACCATATGGGACATTGCTTTGTTACTTGAAGCAGTCGTATATGTTATTTTTGCAGGGTTAGTTGCCTTAGAGTACTGTTCGACCTCCTATAATGTGTATTGCAATGAAACCAAACGCATAATTCCTTTAGGGATGTAAGTCTTGGAAGTGAAGTCCGCAAGACCATTTACCTATTTGTATTCATTGGTTCGCTCTTTCGGATTCTTGCGTTTGTGGTTTGAATGTGTACTTCCCTATAGAATTATAAGCCATGTCTTTTTCACGTTTCCTGAATTCTGTCGTACCTACGTGATAACAATGATAGAAGAGACAACCAATTTGATTTTTATAACTGGGTATGACTATCTGTCGACTGCAATCTAGTCTTTCTCTGCAAGTGGTGTTCATCGTTCAGATTTACTATGCTTTGCTTGGTTTAATCCAACCAGCGATTCGAAAAGTGTTTATCTGGATGATTATGTGCGTATGTTCACGGTCTCTTCTTCAATGTAGTCGTACATGCTTTCTTTCTTCTCCGTTTTTCTCGGGTTATTCGTAGACGTTGAAATTACAATCAACTGCACTCAGTAGGCTGATGTGCGTTAACCCTCCATTCCCTCTAGTCTCATCCTCACCGTGCTCTGCTTTTTCTGCTTATTTTCTCTTCTACTCTACGGATTCCGCATCTATTTTGAAATGAAGCGCATCGAGGTATCGCGCAACATCATCATCAAGGTATGCTATCTTTTTTTCGTCGATTCGACTCCAGATGATCATAATTCTCTTTATTTCTTCTTTTACTTTTTTCTTCCGAGCCATTATCGAGATTTTGTTTCTCTTCGATTTCATCAAGTTGGACTTTGAGTTTTTATCTCTTTCCTTTTCTTTTATTTCGCAGCACTTCTTCGAATGGCAGCATGCATCTCATTGGATCGCATCTCTACGCTTCGTACCTCTCTCTCTTCATCGTCATCATCATCCATAGCACGATGTACTTCTTCTTCTTCTACTTCGTTACGGAAATCACTCCCCTCTCTATTCTGCTCCTTTCCACCTACATTCGCACTGATTCGCGCAAGAGCAAGCCCCGTCCTGACAAGCGCGTCGTTTCCACCGTATACGAGCCGACATCGCCGCGATCTTCGTACAATCGGCACTCTGTAGCGCAAACGTCGAGTATGAACGGTTCCGGTTCGCGCGGAGATGATGTGTGCACTCCGGTAGTGGTTGTGCGGGGCTTTGATCTAGCTGCTGGTGTCCTCGTCGCCCTCGCTGAGCATTCAGCTGTCTTCGCATATCAAGAAGAAGACCATGTAACATTGCGTGTTTGTTGCAAAACAATCGAACTAACTTAACACTTGACTCCCGTGACAGTGACAATGACAATGGCCACAATCAGACCGTACAGAGCAAGAGCCTCTCCGAAAATCAGCATCAGCACCATACCGACGAAGATTCTCTCTTGTTGACCACAAGCGCGAACACCTAGGCGTCAGCAACCAATTAGGCGTAGCCTACCGGCATCTCCGGCAATACCAATGGACAGACCCGCAGCCAGGCACGAGAGACCGCAGCTGAGACCCGCAGCGAGGTGTCCGTAGCCAGAGAAGCTAGAGTAGTGGGTTCCATCAGCACCAGGAGGAGTGACTAGAGTGAGAAGCGTGGAAACGAACCCTACTGACATACACCATAATGATGGAGGCAATAAGTCCGTAGATACCCAAAATACCAGCCATAATGACAGGCAACATATTCTTCATGACAGCATCAGGTCTGAAGACACCCATCGAGCATACACCCACTCCAGCCTTCGCCGTTCCGTAGGCAGAGCCAAGATCTAGAGGGTTATCGTTTTATGATCCAAAACGCACTGGCAAAGATGATAGAAGCAGCAACTCCCATAAAACCAAAGAAGGGCGCAGAAGTGGGGCAGAGCTCAGAAATGGTCATATCGAACACAGTGGACAGCATTTGGGTTGTTGGTAGCGGAAATAGTGAGGTGGAGAAATGGAGAAATCGTGGAAATGTGAGTTATTCGTGGGCAGGAGGTGATAGAAATAAAAAAATCCGAACAAGGCAGGATTGATAATTTGAAAAAGGGTAGTTCTAAGGGTCCAGCGCCAAAAGGCTGATCTTTTCAAAAAGCAAGCTCTTTTGGCCACATCGTCTTCTATTTTAAATTTTTTCCATCCTTCCCGTAATTGTACAGGAAGAGACTTTCGAAATACAAATCAGATATCATGCTATAATATAACCGTTAATTGAACCTTATGAAATAATGGAATTGGGACATGGCCAAACATTATTGTGTGTTTAAGAAATCTCATAATATCTCTTAGATAATTAAATAGGAAGTAAGTAGCTGCTACAAAATGTTGATGCAATCGATGGAGTTGATTTTGTACATATTTTACTCACGGTAACTTAGATGCCGCGTAAAGACGACGATTTTGACGATTTTGAAGAGGAGGAGGTCGAAGAGGAGGAGGTCGAGGAAGAGGAGGTCGAGGAAGAAGAGGAAGAGGAGGAGGAAGAGGAGCCTGAGGACGATCTGGAGGAAGTTGATATTGAGGAGATGGGAGTCCGTAACGAGTCCGAGGAAGAGGAGGAGGAGCGCGAGGATGTTTGGAAAAACGGACCTCATCCCGTGGACCAGGAAGTGAACCCTGAGAAGTGCTACATCCACTCCTACACAAAGGAGGGTGTGGGCCGCTTCATGAAGAAGACCAAGCTGAAGATTACCTGGGAGCTTGTTATTGAGGGCGAGGAACACACGATCGCTGTGTACCACAGCCAGCTTTCTGGAAAGAAGGTGGTTCTTCTTGATGGAGATACCGAGTACGAAGAGAATGAATTCTTCGATGCTGGTTTGGACTTCACGTTCCCGTTCCGTATCGAGGGTCGTGAAGTGGCTGTGCTGATTTCGGATGCTACCTTGGAAGGAAGAATTGGCTGGGACTACGATATTCTGATTGACGGAGTCTCCCTCACCGAGTTGAACGAGAAGCGATCGATGGGTGCTAGTGGTAGTTACGAGGAGGATGAGGAGTTGTTTAACTAATAAGGAATAATTGTTAATGTTTCTGCTAATTGCGTTAAGGTAAATATATTTAGTGTTGTTTGTTGGAAGAAAGGAAGAGGAGAGAGGGCTGGGAAGGCAGTTTTTCGTTTACTTGTTTACATACCAACTGAAAACTAGTTCGAATGACTAGCAGAGGTTGTTGTACAATTCGTTTTCTTTTTGTCTTCGCATTAACGTTGCTATGGTTATGCGAAGGAGCATCAAGAGGAAAAGGTACGTTTCGGCTTGGGAATCGAGGTTATTCGTAGGCGATAGCAGAAAACGGGCGAAGAGACCTTCTCCTCGTACTTTGACTCTTTCTCTCTTCCTAACGGGTAGATAGTAGCGAAAATCACGTAGATGTCAAATTTAACGAATATCCGTATGCAGAAACGCTATCTCCAAAAATAGGTGGATCTTGTGTTTCGAGAATGATCGATAGATCAGCTGAAGTATATTATCCTAGAGCCCGCAGTTCTCAATTTTTCAGAGAAGCCTGTGTGTCAGCAGTGGACAGGAGTCGATGTGCATCGTTCGAGACTAATTTTGTAGAAGTTCAATATTTATAACACCCACCACTCTGCTGAATTGAAAATCCGATCTTTTCAGTTTTCCAAAGATCCTCTGGTTTCCATTTCCAACCACAACCCCGTAACAATCAAACCTGACGACAGCGGCACCTACGAAATCCGGCTCATTCCGGAATCGCTCGGAATGACCGAACTACTGTGCACGATCTACACGAATTTTGGAATCCTCAACTACAAAGTGCTTTCTTTTTCCTCTCCCTTCAACCAATCAGATCGTCGTCGTGGGCGTCGAAAACCCCTACAAAGTCCTTCCCTATATGAACACCCACATTCCCCGCGGGAGCACCTTCAGCCAGTCCGTTTCGCTCTGGAACCCCAGCAAAACGCGCAAAATCCGCGTCTTCCGCGTGGTTCCCTCCGACCCGCAGCTCCAAGTCCACATTTCCGCGCCCAGCGAGATCGGTCGGGTTTCTCCGTTTCCCTCATGGCAGAGTGGGTCGTGCCCGAGCAGTCTTCCGCGGTTATCTTCGCGTTCAGCGTGGCTTCGAGCGGCTGGAGCGGCTCCGCGTATTTCTTCGTGCGTTGTGGCGTGGCGGGCTCACTGGAAGGGCACCATCAGCGTGGTTCTGGACGTCGCCACGCTCACCATCCCCGTCGAGCTCTTCGGCGATTCCGGCATCGTCCAGACGCGGCCCAAGTCGCTCTTTCTCGGCTACCTTCCGCAATGTCCGCTCGCTGCCCCGCGGTTATTCGTAGACGCGGAGACGGCGCGGGACCTGGAGGTGCTGAACAGCAACCCCACGCCGCTGGTGGTGGAGTCGGTACACATCCAAGTCCACGACGGCGGGCTGTCCAGCGGCGCGGAGGCGTCCCTTCTGCCGGTCCACGCGGTGGCGAACACGACGATCCGCGCCTTCCAATACGCCACGGTGCTGCACATCGCCTTCGCCTCCGCGCTCCCCGGGAACTACAGCGGCGTTGTGACCATCCACCTCAACGGCACGCAGCCTCTCGTCGTTCCCTACGCGTACACGTGGGCATCCCCGCGGGGAGTGACGCGTAGAGTGGTGGAAGGCGCGGTCGTGGCGCCGTCGCCGCTGTTCTTCTGCTTGAAGCCGTCGGTGCGGTCGAAGATCCTGCCGATCCCGCTGCGGCTGCGGAACGAGTATCCGGTGCCGATCGCGGTGACGCGCGTGGGGATCGCGGACAGCGCGATGCCGTATATCACGGTGAGCGATCAGTGGAACGGCACGCGGTTCACGGTGGGCGAGGAGGGCGTGGATGACGCGCAGATGAATCATACGGTGGCGTGCGCGGCGGCGGCGCATCGCCCCTTCACGCCGTTGTACGTTCTGTTCCATGTGGCGCGGTATCGGCCTCGGATGTAGCCGTGGATGCAGGAATCGAGCGTAGGCAGCGCGCAGTGTTCAGCACCACGCTGTGGATCCACACGAATCTCACGTCCATCCCCGTGGATCTCGTGGTCTACGACGGCCAGCTCTCCACGTACGTCTCCAACAATCTCCTCGCCTCGCCGTAGTCGCTTGGGGTCCGATGAACCGCAGGCTCGTCGACGGCGAGTCGATCAACTGGGGGACGCGGCTCACGCCCGTGCTCTCCGCCACGTCGCTGCTCTCGCTAAATCTCGATATGGGCTACGTCCACCCCAACGACCATCGCTACCAGACCGTGGTGCTCTACAACCGCAATCCGGTGAGCGTGGAAGCCACCATCCGCTCCTCCAATCTCCCGCACGTGAGCTTCTACCCCATTTTCCGAGCCCAACTCAACAACCAGACCGCTTCCGAAGCGAGTCTCCCGAACCGTTTTCGTTTTTGAGATGAGTCGATCGTTCGTAGTGTTCTCGCTGCCCGTGCATCAAATCCTGTTCGCCCCGTGGGAATACCTGGTGTTCCTCTTCGAGCTGAATCCGCTTCGCAATCCGTCCCCGGCGATCGACGCCTATCAGCAGCCCATCGACGGCATTCCCTCCATCGTCACTTACAACTTCTCCGATGTCGTCGAGGTCACCACCGAGATCCAGAAGGTTTGTCTGCTCCTTCCTCTCTATACCGCAGCTCTCGTTGGGAGTCCATTATCTCTATCTGAACGGCACGCTCACCGTCGGCGACGCCAACAACACCATCGACCTCAAGATCTTCTTCGGGCACGACAAAGTCTTCCACAACATTCAATACGTCAACACGCTCGGCACCGATCTCGAGATCCTCAGCGTCGAGGTCTCGTCCTCCAATCTCGGGCTTCAATACCCCTCTTCGAGGCTCCTTTCCTCCCCAGACGGCGCGTCCTCTTTCCTCGGAACGCTCCACTACGACCCCACCGAAGAATACGACGCCTGTCGCTCGCTGCTCTGCGACGTGCTGCCCGCGCGCGGAATGTTCGGAACCGAGCTCGCGCAGCTGCCATCCGAGCCCTCCGCGAGCATGCTGGATCGCTGCTCGAAGCAGAAAGCGATCTATCAGCGCGCCTCCGACTCCTACGAGTCCGAAACGCTCTCGTTCGCTTCGTTTTCTCTCTCTCCAACTCGTAGAATTCGAACGAACTACGCGGGATCGATCGACGTGCACATCCACATCTACCCGAAGCTCGTCAACCTGCTTCACAATCCGCGCCACACGCTCTCCTCCATGATCAGCAAGGGCCTCTTCACGCTCCTCTCCGATCTGGGCTTTCCTCTCGACTGGCACGCGCAGACGCCGTCCTGCTCGCGGCATTACCGCCACGTACACGGCGTGGAGGTCGACGAATCGCTCTTCTACGCGTACCACGCAGGACCGAAGCACGACGGCGAGTCGCTGCACTGCGCCGATCTCAAAGAGTCCCGCTCTCTGTCCTTCGACAACGCGCAGCACGCGATCGTGCAGGGCCAGGACGTCGTTTTGTTCAGCGACACGGTGCTGGGAACCGCGCGGACGCTCACGCTCACGCTGTTCAATCCGCTGGAGTACCCGGTGTTGGTTCGACTGGCCGCCGCGCCCGACACGCGCGAGATCGCAGGGTTCCTCCCCTCGAATCGCTCCGAGAGCATCGCAATCGACGCGGAGGCGGTGCTGGAAGGAACCATTCCGTCCAATGGCCGCCTCGTGCTGGGGCCGCTGACGTTTACTCCGACGAACCTCGGAGTGTTCAGCGAGTACTTCATGCTTTTCAATAACTATACGGGCTTGCAGCCGCGTATTTTTTCCATCTCCGCTTTATCTCTAGTTCTCCTCGCGGGGCGCTGCGTCGAGCAGCCCATTCTCATCGGCGATTCTGCCGGTCTTCTCAACGAGGTTTCTCCGGTTTCTCCTTTTCATGGGTAGCATCTCACGGTCTACTTCGATTACTCGATCACACCCGATTTGAAATATGATCCGCGCACCTACCAGAACATCAAAACCTACCACAAGGCGGAGCTGCTTCTGCGGCGCGACGTCACCGTGCAGCTCTTCAATGTTTCGATGCTCACTCCCGACGGCCAGCCCACGCGGCGCGCGCGCGTGCTGCTTCGCCCCGTCGAGGTCGCGCAGTCGCGGTTTGTGTCGGGAAAACCGCGGTTTACGGACGAGGACGTGCGGTCGGACGTGATTCCGTACGGCGGAATTCCGTTTTCGATCACGTCTGGGTTCGGAGAACTCCCGACGGAAGGGATTCCGATGAGCAGCGACATTCGGATCCAGATGCTGCTGATAAACTATCCGAACTGCGCTCCAGAGGAGTCGTTCGTTCTGCGCGTGGGGCGTGCGGCGAGGGCGTGAAGGGTAGGTGAATTCGAGCGTGGGGATTCGCGATGTGCTGCTGGATTTCCATTACTCCTTGGTGATCGAGCAGATCTGCATTCAGAACTTCGCGGTAGTCACTTCTTCCTATCTCTACGAGTGCGTTCTGCGGCTTTTTTGTTCCCGTGTAGAGTGTGGTATCTCATCGTGCCGCTGCTCCTCTTCACGCTGATGTCCCTCGTCTTCTTATTCCGAAAGATTATCGAGACCAACGCCATCACGGTGGAGCGTCGCATTCTCCAAATCGTGGACAACAACATCAAGCGGACTCGCTACTACGCGATCGACCACTCGCTTGGATTCATCGAGATCCCTGCGCCTGCGATTCATTCGTCTGCGGCATCGAAGCCGGGAGAGAAGCTGGTGCTGACCGGGGAGAAGAAGGCGAAGCTAGCGGCGAGCATTCCGCAATCGAAGAGTCTGAACTTGCTGGATAGCGTGGTGAAAAAGAATCAGAAGTCGACGCTGAATGAGACGCTGATGCAGGAAGAGTTGGGGAAAGTGGCGCAGAAGATTCAGAAGAAGGAGAAGGAGAAGAAGAAGAAGAAGAAAGAAAAGAAGGATGCGGAGATGAAGCGGAAGAATAAAGGAAAATCGACTGCAAATGCAAATGCAAATGCAAATGCAAATGCAAATGGAATGGAAGAAGGAGGAATGTTGGACAGAGAAACGAAACGTGGAAATGAAGAAAAGGGGAAACTGGAGTCGGTGGAACAGGGAAAAACGTCGGAATCGAAGTTTGAGCAGAAGCTGGAGCAGAAGATCGAGAAGATTTTGAATTCGAAGGCTGAATCGGAGTTGGAGTTGAAGATTGAGTTCACACCGGATCCCATCATGGAATCGAAGCTGGAATCGAAGGCGAAACTGAAAGTGGAATCGAAGGCGAAGGTGGAATCGAAGCCTGAGCAGAAGCCAAAGATGGAAACGAAGGTCGAACAAAAGGCGAAAGTGCCATCGAAGGTGGAATCGAAGGTGGAATCGAAGATCGATTCGAAGGTGGAATCGAAGCCAGTATCGAAAGTGGAACCAAAAGTGGAACCAAAAGTGGAACTCAAGAACGACTCTAAAGTGGAATCGAAAGTGGAATCTAAAGTGGAACCTAAGGTTGAATCGAAGGTTGAATCAAAGGTTGAATCAAAGGTTGAATCAAAGGTTGAATCGAAGCCAGAATCCAAAGTGGAACCCAAGAACGACTCCAAAGTGGAACCAAAAGTGGAATCTAAAGTGGAACCAAAAGTGGAACCTAAAGTGGAATCTAAAGTGGAACCGAAAGTGGAACCGAAAGTGGAACCCAAGATCGACTCTAAAGTGGAACCGAAAGTAGAACCAAAAATTGAGCCCAAGCCGGATTCCAAGCCGGATTCCAAGCTTTCCTCGAAGCCAGTATCGCGTTCCAGCTCTCGCCTCTCCTCCAAGCCTGTTTCCAAGCCTGTTTCCAAGCCAGACGCGTCTCTCAGCTCCGCCAAGCAGTCCCCGGACGCGCCTTCTCTCCGTTCCTCCTCGCGTCCCTCCGCGCGCGCTCCCAAGCCCTCCAACCCCTCTCTCCGCTCCTCCTCGCGCCACGACCCCAAGCCGCTCCCCGCGGTTCCCTCGGCCTCCCCCGCGGCCACCGCTGCGCTCCCTCCGAGCCAACCCGCGGTTCAGCTTCGCGCCGTGCCTGCAAGAGACGCTTCGCGGATGTCGCCGCTTTCTTTCTCTCCGTCCCTCATCGATTCCCTGCCCCCCGCCGTCGACGTCGCCCTCCCCTCCGCGGGGAAGCGCCTCTTCGACCCGCCCGGACCCGCGGGACCCGCGGGACCCGCCGAGGCCCCGCCCGGGATTTTCCCGCATCTCTGCGCGTCGGACGCGCGGCCGTCGCCCGCGTCGCGGTCCGACACACCCGCTGCGCGTCGTCCCGCACAGTACCCGCTCTATTCGCAGCCTCTCTCGCCGAACGCGGCGGAGTTCTGCGTGGCCGCGCAGCCCAAAGAAAACTACACGGTTCCGTCCATGTTTGCGGGGCAGGGAATGGTGCAGCAGTCCCGCGGGTCCATGAGCGGGTCCATGGGCGGGTCCATGAGCGGGTCCATGGGCGTTGCACCGTGGACGGAGAATTTGTACACGCCGTACGAGCAGCCGATGCGGACGTACGACTTCGTGAACTACCCGTATTCGGATATGCCGTACTTTGGATATCCGTACCGCGAGATGGATCACGTGCATCGACCCTATCATCCCATGGATGACTACGACGGGCTCGGCTATATGAACATGTCCTACACGCCCAGCACCATGCGCGGCAATCGGTCGGAGGGATTGGGGCCGCATTCCTACGGAGGGAACTCCCTGCTGCCCTCCGGGCTGGTGGACAATCCACATAACTCCATCTACTTCGATAGCCGCATGAATGATCCGCGGCTCATGGAGACGCTGCTCTCCGAGGGCAACGACCCCATCCCCGACGATTATGAAGACGTGCCGCTCACGCTGCGCGACCCCGACAACATTGTGTTCCCTCCCTCACGCTCGCCCTCCGTTCCTCGGACCTATCCTCGCATGAACGACGGACTGGGATCGCTGCCTTCGGACAATAGCCGCTATGGAAGCTACAACATGCGTCGCGATCCAAGTGGCGGATTCTACCCCATGCACACTTCGTATTCAAGAACCATGGATGATTCAACCCATCGATTCTGCTGTGTTTCTTCGAACAAACAATCCGTTCTTTCCACTGCCAAGTAAAATACATGCATAATGTCTTCCTCCTTTTCTTCTTGAAGATGGTCCGGTTCTCTCACACTAAATAGATATTAGTAATTAAGCATTTGGTTATGTGGGAATTAGCCACTATAACACACCAAGGAATCACTGAATCTTTCCTCCAGTGTTTATGACCTTCGCTTCCTAGAAACAGGAACTTAGGTTGGAATAACTGGAGAAAAGCGGTCATGCATCACTGCATCCTGGCTTAATGTGCAATGACATAAATCTTTCCATAGAATCAGAGTCGATCATATGGGGAAAGAAATTGTAATCATCCCACAAATCTCTATCAGGAGAATAACACAGTAGTTAGCAATCATGGATCATGCTAGAAGGTTTTCATCATACAGATTATTCAAAACATAGAGTGGTCATGCATCACTGCATCCTGGCTTAATGTGCAATGACATGAATCTTTCCATAGAATCAGAGTCGATCATATGGGGAAAGAAATTGTAATCATCCCACAAAACAATCAAAGAACACAAATCCACAAAGAAATGGATTCAATTCATACCTATCTCTCTCTCTTTCTATTACAGAGTAGTGATTCAAGAATGATGACATTTAGCAACACTCTCTTCACATCTCAATCATTCTATACATATTGGTTAGTTAAAGGAAGAGCAACGTTACAAAAGCGAAACTCTCGAGTACAAATCAATCAATCTGTCGCACAATCCTTGGATAGCAAACCACAGAAAGATTACCATCCTACACATTGGCGAGCAATCGCACATAATAATCACAACCACAAAAATCTCAGAGATTCTAACTCCGCAGCACTATCTGCTCAATGGAACAGATATCCCTAGGAGTGGTGGTAACATTTTCATCCTCGATACAAACACAATACACTCGTTACAAGATTCAGTACATCCAGTTATAATCAGTTGCCCTTGGCATCTTAAGACCGTCGTAGATGTAGCTCATCACATCTCGTACACTCAAACACTCAATCAATCAATCACTCGAGTTTCGCATATCATATGATCACTCCACTTACCTGAATAGAAATAGAAATATGGTTTGTTGTTTCTTGTATGAAACTTTGACTCCAACCCAATCCAATCCCAATCACACTTCTCCAATGAACGGGAAACAAATGTCTTCAGTACTACTTAAGCTACAAATTGTAAGACTATATCCACTATGGTTTTTCCAAATAGATCAAGGCTGCAGAGCAACTCATCCGGATCAGGAATATAGTGGCAGGGCAGGAGCAAGCTTGCGCAAGCTCAACCGTCCATAACTCTAGGATTTTCTTGCTGCCTGAGACTTCACTGAGCGGTAGTCAGACTACCTTCCATGGCGTGCAAGAGCGGGAGTCACTGTGAAGGTCATTTCGCAACAACCGACACACTTCGTCTCCGCCGAATCCAATATAGCAAGAAGCGCTCCAACCTAGACGATTAGTATATACACCAACACCAGAGGTGATTGTATCAGCAATCAACAGCCACTAACCAAGTATTGTTGGGAACACTCTTGCACAATTATTTGCATTCCTGCCAACAATGACAGAAACGTGGTTAATCATGCATCGCATGAGCAGCAAAATGCATTGCCATGAAATACACACCATTATTGCAACACTATTGTTACTGTCCGTTACAACATCCATTTCAGTAAGTTGCATACCTCATCACCAACATTATGCCTGGGGCGGCAACGTATCATCATATGGAAGAAAGACACATCCTCATATACAGAACACACACTTACCATTCGCCTCGATAAACTGGATTAAGTCAGTGGTTCGATCCAACAGAAATGCAGGATCATGGCAAGAAATGCCATTCTTACACCTCTTTAGGCAAAAAGAAGAACTACAAACTGTGAGTGTATAGTCCTCTGGAAGGCGAAACAACCACTAGAGCCATTCCAATAACCAGAAAAGCAATCAATTTTGTCGTGTTTCGGCTCACAAAAACCATAAAGTCTGGTCATCATGATTCCTATAACGACAACATCTAGCTTCGCCCATTTCCCAAAAGTACAACCAGAAACCCAACTTACATAGATAGAAACGAAATAAGCAATTAGATCAATTCATAGCAGATTCTACTAAGAAAAGCAGATCCTCCAGTTTAGAAAGATAAACTTTATATGAAAAGCAATCTCTGGTTCAGAATGCAATGGCAAAAATAAAATTCGATTAAGCCTGCTCTATATTCATGTAATGCAATGGTAAAAATAATTGAATTTGGAATACTCTACATTCTAGAAGCTTATCATACACAAAAGGAATTAAATCTGATTTTAGAAAACAAGAGAATCCATGTTCAGTGAAGAAAAACGAAAGCAGGAATGGGACTTGAACATTCGTCGTTCGCATTTACAGAGCAGTCACAAACCACTGAGCCAAAATTGAGATATCTCTCCTTAACAAACCACAATTTGAAATACATATCGTTCTAGTCCATTCAATATCTCCATAATTCTCCATCGTTATGGTGAAAGACCAGAAAAAGGTGAATGTACGCCTATTTCTCATGGATAAAGCAATAGGAAAAGGAGGCGAAAGCCGGAGGTGCCGCTCCAAAGGAAAATGGGAAGAGCTCTGCCGTGAATAAAAAGGGAAAAGTAGTGCAGTGTGTCTGGGAGTGACGTATAGATCATGGTTGAGTGTAAGTTTGGTTCCAAGTGCACAAAGGGGGCAAAATGCCGCTTTTTGCACAGCAAAGTAGGTGGAATGTGCATCTGGAGTGATGAGCTAGAAGACGGAGAAGAAGGAGATGACCAAGCAGGAAGCCAAGCAAGAACAGAAGAAAATGAAACTGGAGAAGAAGATGAGAAAACCCGACGGAGAGCTGGTTTTTAAAGTAGCAGGAGCGAATTCCGGGATGAGTTGTAGGCGAAGGAGATTTGGAACCGCTTGCGTCTAACGGACATCCCCAAGGAGGAAAGAGAAGTATTGGTTCTGAAGCTCATGAAGCTGCTCTCTGGAAAGATCGTGGACATTTGCCTGAAGCACGATGGAAGCCGTATCATCCAGTCATTGTACAAGTACGGAACTCCCGAGCAGCGCAGCTCCATCACAAAAGTACTTATTTGTATCCTCTTTGATGATTAGGAACTGCTTCGCTCTGTGGTTACGATCAGCAAAACGAAGCACGGCCACTTCTTAGTGGAGTCCATGCTGCGCTACAGCTCGAAGGAGGACGTCAACGCGTTCTTAGAGGCGATCAACGGCAAGCTGCAGTCGATGTGCACTCACCAGATGGCCTCCGTGGGCGTTTTCTGCCTCATTGACTTGTAGCATGTGATTGAATACTTGTACGAGCATGTCTTGACGGCTCGGCAGAGTTTCCTGCTGTTCGAAGAGCTGTACCACCGCCAGTACGTGAATTTGAAGGACACGGAAAGCAAGACGGCGAAGGACATCATCGAGAAGAATATGCTGCTGAAGGAGAAAATCTACGCGAACCTGCTCGTGGTGATCTCGAAGCTGGTTGGCCTCCGTCCTGATCGTAATCCGTAGGTCAGCAAAGCGATGCTGGATAACTCGTATGCTCATAAGATTCTTTATGACTACATCACAATCGCGGATCCTCGCCGCATTATGATGCTGATGAACCAGGTGGACACGGCGTTCCCCGCGCTTTCGACGACCGCTTGGGGCGCTCGTTTCATCGTGGAGGGTCTGAACTATTGCAACAACAAGGTGCTGGTTAGCGCTGGAGCTGAGATGTAGAACAAGCGAAAGATCGTTCACTCGTATAAGACGATCATGGTGGACACGGCGATCCATATCTTCGGGTAGAAATAGAAAGGCCATGTGATGTGTAGATATGAAGTGATTATCAAGCTGCTCTATTCTGTGGATGATCTGGTGATGTTGAACTCGATCTTTACCGAACTGAAGGCTGGATTCAGTCGAATGCTGCATTCTTCTTTTGTAGAGAGTTTCGAAGGTGGGTCATGTGTAGGGTTGCCGTGTGTTGTTGGCTGTGCTTTGTCCCAGTATTGGTGCGAGAACGAGCTAATCCCTAGAGAACCACACGTATTTCAATGAGATGGGTCTGTTCGAAGTGCCCACGTTCACGATCATGAACGAGAAGGGCGAGAAGGAAGAAGTGAAAACTGCTAAGCGAGACTATTCGAAGCGAGTTGAAGAATTGCAGAAGCATATGTTGCTAAGCGTGGGATCGAGGGATCGAGGTGAAGTGTAGAGCGCGATTCTTGCTGAGTTGCCAGTGCTGATTACGGATAACAACGCGGTGAACGTGATTCTGGAATGTAGGAAAGGGATTGTGCGGTGAGGTGTAGACTTGATGTTCTGCGATGAAGAGAAGCGCAAAGAGCTGCTTAAGGCAATTTGTGAGGTCGTGAAGAAAACGCTGGAGGACCCCACGCGTCCTCTCTCAGCTGATTTGAGCGAAGCGGAGCCCGTGCCTCAGGCAAAGGAGGAAGTTATGGAGGAAGAAGAAGAAGAGGAGGAGGAGGGTGAAGAAGAAGAAGAGCAGGGTGAAGAAGAAGAGAAGGTAGAAGAGCAGGAAGAGGGTGAAGAGAACGAGGAAGAAGGAGAAGAAGAGAACGAGGAAGAAGAAGAAGAAGGAGAGAACGAGGAAGAGGCAGAGGCAGAGGCGGAGGAAAATCCGATGGAAGAAGAAGAGGCAGAGCCGGAGCCGGAGATGACGTACGGCGAAGTGTGGAAGAGCCAGGCCTGGACAGTCTTCTGGAAGCGTTTGATTGCCGCTCTTGACAACTCGGAGAGCAGCGATTTGCTCGAAAAGGAAATCATTACCCCCTTGAAGAGTTCCTTCTTGCCGCTCCTCGAGAGATACCCGGAGTCTCTCTTCCTCGCTCGCAAGCTTCTGAAGACGAAGAATGCTTCGCAGCAGATGAAGCAAGTGCTGAAGCCGAACCAGTCAGCTCTCTCTAAACTGTTTGCCTCGGGAGATTACAAGGGCTATGACGATGTGATGCAGATGTTGAAAGCAAAGTAAGTTGTTTAGGATCTGTTTGTTTCCACACCAAATAAGCTTTTGGATCTCTCTTTGCACATAGCGGTCTATTTATATACTCAAGCAGTGGAATGCTTTCAACGAGCACGTTTGCCCGAGTGGTCTAAGGGGGTGGATTCAAGTCCCACTGTACGGAGTACTCGTGGGTTCAAATCCCACAGCGTGCATTTTTATTCCTCGATCAAACCTCAAAAAACCATTCTGTAGTTTGAAGTATGCTTTTTTTACCTCGCAGCAGTTATCAATAGGAAGCAGTATGTCGCTTTCTGAAGGTTATCAGTTCTTCCTCTATCTAAACGATGGGTCGAGACGTTACGGATACGCATTGAAGAATGGGTTATTTTGAGATTGTTAATTTGATGTTTTTAGCGAGATCAAGCTACAGAGGAAGCATTACCCAATTTCGGACTTAGTTGGACATCGCTATGGAACCGTATTCGAAGTCCAAGGAAAGCACCTCGTTCCGGTCAATGAGCCTCTCATTCCTGTGGATGTTGCTGATGGTATGCCCATAATTCGGAGATTGACTTGTAGTGGACGTCAACGACGAGAACGATAACCGGGAACTGGTGGATGACATAAAACACCAAACTCTGCAACAAGAAGATATCGAAAGAATGCGCAAAGAAGGAGTAAGCGGCCACGCCATTCTGCAGGAGTTGGCTTCGAGCAGTGTCACGTTTGACGGCAAGACGGATTTCTCGAAGAAGAAATACCTGAAAAAGAAGTCCGAGAAGTACATTCTGCGCTGCATGCTCGTCGAAGCGAACGCGCAGACGGTGTGTGAGCAGCAGTACATGAAGAACCCAGTGAAGCTGAAGTAGGTTCGCGAGGCCGCTGGGACGTAGCTATCTGCGCTTCGACACGCTGGCCTACATGCTCTCCCTGGCGAACATCCACCCCGGCCAGAAGGTGATGGTGTTCGACGACTGCATGGGCATCGTGGTGGGGAGCATCATGGAGCGACTGGGCGGGTACGGGCTGGTCTTCGCGGTGAACAACCACGACAACCGGATTCCGTGCTATGACTGCGTGAATCGGCTGAACTTCAATGTGGTGTGCGATCAGAACGACTATCAAATCGACAAGGAGAACAAGTACGAAGAGCCTTCCTTCGCCCCGGAGCCGCGCGACCTCACGCTCGCCGACTACACCGCCAACATTCGCAACACGCTTCTCATCTGGCACCTCTCCGATCTCCTGCAGATCCGTCCCATCGACCACGCCTCCCAGCCCGTTCGGGACGATTCCCCGCTTCCTCTCCCGCTGCCGCTCCCCGCGCCGCGCACCATCCATCTCCCCACCAAGATGTTCCACACCCGAACCGATCTTCCCATGGTCCACAAGGACGGCACCGCGCTCCGCGACGCTGAGCTCATCGCCATCTATAAAAAGCGGCTGGACCGTCTCTTGCGGGAGCGCTGGCAGCCAACGCTGGACGAGCAGCGCGAAATGCTTCGCCGAGGCGTGAACAGCCTCGTGGTGGCCTCGAACAACCCGCTGGAAGAAGTGCCGCTGTTGTTGCCGTATCTGCAGCCTTCGGGCGTTCTCGTCGTTTACTCGCAGTACCAAGCCCTCCTGGCCGAGCTATTCGCCGGACTCAAACGAAGCGGACAGTGGGTGGATATTTCGATGAGTGAGAACTTTATGCGTAAATACCAGGTGCTTCCGATGCGGACGCACCCGTACATGAATATGTTTAACAACAGTGGGTTTGTTCTGACAGCAACGCGCGTGTTGAATCCAAATAGTCCGATGGAGTCAAAGGACATGGCGGGCATCCGCACAGGAGCCACGATGGCTTCAACCTTGCGAAGGAAGAAATTGAAGTTAATGTGATATGCTATACTCTTTGTTGGAAAACAGGTGCCTCAATAGCTCAGTCGGTAGAGCACTCGCTTAGTAAGCGAAAGGTCAGGAGTTCGATCCTCCTTTGAGGCTTTTTGTTTTACAATTCTCATCTCGGGCAATTCATAATTTAACAATCCATTTGTGAGTGTGATTCGCTTTTATGGAAGATTCTGTTCTTTCTATTGATTTTGGGACTAGTTATACGGTTTGTTGCTTTTATAGAACAGGCAACTGTGAATTCTGTTCTACCGACAATGGGCAGCATACAATACCATCTATTATCAGCTTTGACCCGGATGTTAGTTATGGAATTGATGATGGAAAGAGTGTCTTACATCATTTGAAAATGTTAATTGGAGAAAACTTTGAATCCTTAAATAATAGCGATGTAGATCAAAAAATATTTGGCATGGCTTTGGTTGAAAAGGAAGATGGAATCGAGGTTATAAACGGTGATAAGTCTTATAGTGTTCCATATCTTATAACTGGATTCATCCAATGTATCAAGGAGGATGGAGAGAAACAAGCCGGACGTGATTTCAAAGATGTCGTCATTACCGTTCCTGCCCGATTTACTCAAAGACAGCGATCTATATATATAAAAGCAGTTGAAAAAGCCGGTTTGAGAGTTGTAAAGTTGATCAATGAGCCGACTGCAGCAGTATTTGAGCTCCTTTCGAAGTATGAGAGTATAAGGAATGATGTAGTTTTGGTTTATGACCTGGGAGGAGGTACCTTTGATTGCAGTTTGGTTCAAGTGGAAGATGCCAAAACTATTACTGTTTTGTTTAGTGATGGTTCAAATGAGATTGGTTGTGAGAGATTTGATGAATTAGTGTTGGAATATATAATTAAAGAGATCGAAAAAAAGGGATTGAAGTGTAAGGACCGTGCAAAATGTCGACGGAGTTATAGCAGTGTACTTAAAGATATCAGGAATGCAAAAGAATCGATTTCTAAACGTTCTGTTGATATTGATGTGAGCAAGATCATTTCCGGCTGTCCGGAGTTTCAAGTTACGATTACAGAAACTGTCTTATATGGAATTCTCGAACCTAAAATCAAAGAAACTTTGAAAATCGTGGATAACATGCTTGCTAAAGTAAAGATGGAGAAATCAGCGATTGGTTACGTTGCTCTGATTGGTGGAGGAAGTCTTCTGCCCATTGTGAAAAAGTGCGTTACTTCGAGCTTTCAAGAAAGCAGAGTAATCGATACGGCCAATCCGAAGGAAATCGTGGCAAAGGGCGCTCTGAAGAGCTACCTCCAGCACGATATCACCATCAAAAGTGTAACATATTATAACTACAGCTTGGAGCTGTACAATGGAAAGTGCTACACGATCATTCCGAGAGGGACGCCCATCCCGATGGACAAGCCGCTACGGAAGAGGTTCATGCCCGAGCGTTCTGGACAGGTGAAAGTGGAGACAGCGTTCTATCAAGGGTTGAGCGATAATAGTAGTGAGAATCAGCTTGTGAAAAAAATCGAATTTGATATTTCGAAGTTAAAGGGCTCGAAATATTTCTATATTGAGTTATATGTGGATGGAAGAGACATGATTAGTATAAAAGCCTATGAGAATGAACCAGGTGATATTTTGTATGAGAATGAAGTTAGCATACCATAATTTTGTTGTTTGTTGTAGATGTATGTTATTTTGAAGGCAACTGATGGGCCATACACAGGGAAAAGCAAACAAATACTCCTTACGGCTCCTAATTATCAGTGCCTTTTTGGACGTACTGTTCCAGATAGTAGATATTGATTTGTTGAGTGACTGTGATAGCTGAGTTTTTGCTGGACCAAGATCCTGAAATAAGCGGACATCACGCTACATTTCTTTGGGATTTGCAGGAAGATTGCCTAAAGATTCGTGATGAGGGTAGCTTTAACGGCACCGCCCTAAATTTTAAAATGTTGAAAAAGGGCGTGCTCTACCCCGTAAAGAGTGGTAGCAGTCTATTTGCTGGAAAATCAAAGTTTATTATAACAATCCGCGATCAAGAAACCGACAACTCCAAAGATGGTCCGAATGACAAGGAAGCGACTTGTATCGTCAAAGACTGCTACTGTCCGATCTGCTTCAAAGACCTGAGTCGCATGTCCGAGATCGGTCGCACGCAGCATGTCAACCATTGCATCCCCGAACCCTCGCGCACTCCTTCCCGCAGCGACGCGTTGTCCAAAGCGTCTTCCCTTCTCCGCCACCCTGACTACGAGTACCTTTTCCTTTCCTTTCCTCTCTCCCCCAGCTCCCTGTCTGTCGACGCGCTCCATTCCCTCAAGAAGCGTATGGAGGACATCCGAGCCAAACTCGAAGTTTTTCTCTCCTTCTCTCCCTTCATTTCCTCGTAGCTCGACTACCAAGCCCTCCAAGCCGTCTATTACCGAAAACGCGCGGCAAACATGCTTTCCCGCCCCTCTCCTCCCCCCGCCAATCCGGTCAACCCGGTCAATCTCGCAGAGCGCTCCAGAATCGCGGGGCAGATTTTCTCGCAGGACATGTGTGTCGTCGCGCACGGAACCGCGCCTTCGGGGTTGCAGGCGCAGCTGACCGGGGGTTTCTGCACGTACAGTGATTCATTGTAGCCATCCCGGACGCATCGCAGATGGATTTCACCGCGGGGATGCGCGGTTCGGTGAATCAGGGAAACGGGGTACCGCGCGCACAGCAGGAGAATCCCGCGGTTTTCAGCGAGGAGAGTGACGATAGTTTGGTGGAGAATGAAACGCCCAGCAAGATTCGGCGCGTCACAATGCCGGCACAATCGCGGGGAATCGCTCATGTGACGCCGCGACGCTCGAGTATTGTGGTCTCGCCGTCCAAATCGGCGGTGAAATCGACAGCATTAGCCACTCCTTCATCGCAGACATCGCAGACATCGCAGACATCGCAGACATCGCAGACATTAGCGACATCACAACCTTCACGACTCTCTGCACAGGAGCGACTGCAGAGGCTGCAGTTTTATATGAAACAAATTCCGAAGGGATTGGAAGCCATCCCGGAGAGCGAGATTCAGACACATGTGAAATCACTCCTGAGCCAGACGGTTCAGGAGATCAAAGAAACGCAGGAAAGCCTGAGCGACCAGCTGATGACAGCAGATCCATCGCGCCGCGAACTCATTGATTTCCTCCTGGTCGTCACGAACGACATTATTGCAGAATTGGAGACAATCCGGCCTGCTGAGAATCGGAGGATGAGCTTAAGGGAGGAATCGATGAGAACTCCCGTGAAATCGCCTAGGCGTGCAGTTTCGATGGCAGTCGGCAAGAAGCCGGTGAGCAGCAGCAAGGAAGACAGATCCGATGCTTCGCAGCAAGTTCTGCAGGCAATCGAGAAAAATCCGACCTTGTCCTATGAAGTTCGAGCCAAGCAGATAATATTATTTGACCGCGTGGTGTCCTGTGTTCAAAGCTACTGAAATTGGTGAATTGTAGGTTCGAAAGTGTTTTCCCACCATTGATGCCGAAACGATCGCTTCCGTACTGGATAAGGAAGGAGTTCGCTACGTGCGATCCAAGAACTGAAGTTGTGTTTTCATTTTCCATTTTTGTTTTTGTTTGTTAGCACAATGATAAAGATGAATGAATTACTACGACTTCCGCGGTTATTTCCTCTCTTTCTGTTTGAATTCAAGAAGCTTTCAGATACATTTGAGGGTACTCATTTTTCAAGATCGTAATAACGTTTAGTTTTTTGCTACTCACTAACGAATAATGGAAGCTGTTCCTGTCGAAAACCAGGTACCCGCCCAAACTGTAAGAGCAGGGATGCCTAATCAGCCTGCGTGAGTAAAGGGTGGAAAAGGCTTATTCCTAGTGCTTTCGCATCAGTGTCTGCTCCCGCAATCCCCGCGAACACAATTGTATCTGTACCGGCGCAGATGCATTCGGGAGTGCAGGGACTCTCGATTCCCACGAACCTGAGCAGAGTAACATTGTTGTTATCCCTGTTCATTTTAAGGATCCAAAGATTGCACGCGCACCCACAACGCAGGAAGAGGAAGAAGAAGAAGACGAATACCAGGAGGAGGTCGGTGATGAGGAGGAGGAATGGCATTCTGAGGAAGAAGTCCCTGTCTGCGTTTTTCGGCTTCTTCACTCCTAGAAACAGCGAAAACGCAGCCGAAAATCCGCGATGGAGGACAGCGAAGATGATGACTACGGCCGCATCAAGCGTCGAAAGCCTCTCATCGAGAAGAAGCCGGCGCGCCGCAGCGTTCCGTTGAACGAATCGGCCGGCATGAAAGCCCTCCGCGCGTACACGTCTGCGTTGAAGCTAGGGTAGCGTCGAATGGCTCGAAATGTTGTGCAGGCCGCGCTGCTTCCGCAATTTGAATAAAATCAGCAACGCCAAGGACCGCGAGGCCGAGCTCATCGCGCGCCTGCACAGCTACGACCGCGTGTGGGCGGGGGAGTATCCGAGCGAGGCGGAAATCGCGCAGGCGCGCGAGGAAACGCGGAGAAAGAAGGCAGAGAAGGCGCGCGAGTTCATCATCGATGAAGAGCCGGGGGTGCGAACGACGCGGAAGGCGGCTCAGAAAGCGCGCGATTTCGTAAAGACGCTGGGAAACGAAGCGGAAGGAGAGGGAGAAGACGAGATGGTGGAGGATGAAGATGTGGAGGCGCCGTTGGAGGAGGAGGAAGAAGAAGAATCGAGAGATGAGGAGTAAGAAGAAAATGGAACGAATCGAGAACCTTTTCGATATCTTTTGTAGTGTCATTGCTTGTGCAATGTTTGTTAGAATTTGTTTGTTTGTGGATTTGGAATGCAAATGGAAGCGAACGTAGTGGACACGGGGAGTTCCTCGTGCACGATATCGATTATGCTAACGTTTAATGCGGTACTTAATCTTTGCTTTCCGCTTTCGTTCCTATGGATTTGCTTCCAGAGACTAAAGTTCAAGCTGAGCTATCCGGGGGCGCTATGGATTTTTGTACGCCTCGCTTCTTCGATTTCGATGTGTAGTGCAACTGCATTCTAGCTGTCACTTTGTTTTTTGTCATGGTCGGCTTCACGTTCCGAAACTTTCGAAATAACGTCGTATGGAAGTACGCTTCGATCCTCACTTTCATCTAGGCGGATCTCCGCGATTAATACATTCTCGTTCCTCCTTTTGCTTGGATTGCAGCTCTCTCTCATGATTATGGGGAGTGTCAAGTTTGCAGCGTGGAGTCATCAGCCCGTCCACGCTTTCCACAGCGTGTATCTCGTCTATTTCATTCTGAACTGGTGCTCCTTCGCCGCTATCGTCATCGTCACCTCCATCTGCATCCTCGTCGAGCGCCATCAGCGCCATCGCTCCCTCGCCCTTCTTTCTGACCCTTCTGCTTCTTCCTCCTCTTCCTCCTCCTCCTCCTGCTGTTGTTCTTCCTGCTGCGATTGCTGCTGTCCCTGCTGTCCTTGCTGTCCTTGCTGCGGGTCCAGCGGCCCAAACAGCGGCGACGTCGCCGGCAGTCCGCAGCGGGAATGCTGCGGCCGCTGCCATCGCTGCTGTTTGGGCCGCGAGCTCGACACGCAGCGCCAGCGCATCAACAACTCGTGCTGCTGCGATGGGTGCTGTCCGTGCTGCATCGACTGCTGCATCGACTGCTGCGGCGAGCAGGCCGTGGCGCTCCCGGAGAATCTCGCCGACAGCGACGTCGTCCTCGTGGCGCCCAACCACCGCGTGATTTACGCGCCCGACCCCGACGCTCCCGTCACGCTCTCCAACGACCAGCCCGTGCCCATCGCCGAGCTCGCCGGCGTCGGGAGCGCCGACCGCCATTTTGTGTACCAGCAAGACCAGAGGATATGACTCCTAGACCTGCGGTCTTCTACTCGGACGTGGCGGCGACGACGGTAGCGCTGCGCGCGGATGCTGACGTGTAGCCCAATTCCAAGACCCC
This sequence comes from Blastocystis hominis, assembly GCF_000151665.1. Lineage (NCBI taxonomy): Eukaryota > Bigyra > Opalinata > Blastocystidae > Blastocystis > Blastocystis hominis. The sequence goes on from NW_013171860.1 coordinate 668,140, forward strand.
GCTGTACCTTGTCCCCTCGGACATCCCCAACCAGCAGACCCTGTTCGCGTCGACGATGGCGCCGGTCGTTCCCTTGAACCAGGTGAACACCGCCAATCCGTCGCTTCCCTACGTTATGATTGATGGGGTTCGCTACGTCATGCGACAACCCACGAACTGAAGAGCTGACGATCGTATCGCTTCGAATTGCAAGGAACTGTTGTGGCTGTAGCAGTAGCAGTAGCAATAGTAGTAAATCAATAAATCAATTAATAATACTGTTGGTTGAAACAAACAAACTCTGAGACAGCATTGAAGTGTACTTACAACAACACATACATCATTATAACCCTCAAGTACTCCTCCACCAATAACATCCATATTATCGTTAATGCTGTACGCAGGGGAAAGTGCGGTACAAGTGATTCAGCGGACCCTGCTTTCCCTTTCCCACATGGAGGAATCGACTCGCCACTACCGCTTCGTTCACGTATTTCTTCGCAGCACGCACAGCCTCCAGCAAGGGCTTACCGTGCGAGAGCTCCGCGGCAATGGACGACGCAAGAGTACATCCAGTGCCGTGAGTATTGCGAGAATTGATGTAGGGAACCATGAAAAGTTCGCAGTCCCCGTTCTCTCCGTAACAAAGCACGTCGCAGGCTTCGTCGGTTCCTTCCATGCGGCCTCCCTTCACGTACACGTTCGGGCAGCCGAGCTTGCGAAGTTCGCGGGCTGCCTCCTTGATTCCTTCCACGGTGTGGGGAATCGAACGCTCCAGGAGAACCTCGGCCTCATAGAAATTGGGAGTGATGATCAGAGCCAGGGGAATCAGCTCCTGTCTCACCACAGGAATCGCATCGTCCAGCATGATTCGGTTACCGCTTCGGCAGACCATGCAAGGATCCACCACGAGCGTCTTGACGTTGTACTGCTTCAGTTTCTCCGCCACCAAATGCACAGCCTCCTTGGTGCCCAGCATTCCGGTCTTCACACAGTCCATCCGGAAGTCCTGCATCACCGAGTCGATCTGCTCGCCGATCCAGTCCAGAGGGCAGAAGTAGATGTGCTGAGCGCCGCGCGTGTTCTGCGCAGTCAGAGCGGTGAACACCGTCACGGTGTACGAGCCAAGAGCCGCGCAAGCCTTCATATCCGCTTGCATTCCAGCACCACCGCCCGAATCGCTTCCAGCGATAATGAGCGTGGTGGGTATCGTGTCAAAGTGCTGTCGAGGATAGAACGCAGAACCCATCAACGCCATGCCCACTTCGAAGATGTGATCCACGAAGAAAACAGTATCCTTCGGGAGATCACACAGTTCATACGCCATCGCCGTCAGCAGGCGACGTACCTTCAGGCCAAACTTCTCTACAGCGGTAATTTCGCTTGCAGAAGGAGCGACCAACACAGGCAGCGTAGTCTTCAGAAGTTGAGGCAAGGAGTCGAAGGAGCCGTAACCCAAGGAAGGTTCATCACTCTCCGAAAAGTCCTTCAGGTCCACGACCGTCTTTCCGTACTCCACGCTCATTTCCTTGACCTTCGAATTCCACTCTTCCATACATTTGCACTCTTGCATCTCGCGCTTGGGCAAGTTCTGCACAAAGGCAGCCAGTCCTTCTCGATCCACCTTTCCATCGCTCACATGCGAGCACTCCACTTCCACGTCGCTGTGGCACACGCAGCCACTGGCCACCTTGAAGATCTTGGTCGTGGGCAGAGCGTACACATGGCTCTGTTGGTTGAAGAACTCGAATTCCAGACGCATCGCTTCCGAGTAGTAAAAGCGCGCCGATTCCTTCTTATCTTCAGTCAGCACGGCGTCGAGCATATCCTCCAGAATCTTCGTCGATGCCTGAACGCTGGGATCCGAGTAGACATTGATCCACTCCGAGTACTCGTGGTTGTGGTCGGGGATGGATCGCTTGATCTCCTGGCCAATGAACTGGTACAGCTTGCTGCACGGCAGGATCGCAGCGATGATATCAGACAAGCTTCCTTCGGTGTAAGCCTTCGTGAGAAGATCCGTGTAACCCTTCGTAGCACGCAAGATCTCCGGCTGCTCGATCTTCTCTCCACGAGCCTCCGCACGCTCCTGGTGCTTCGTCTTCTCACCCACAATACCGCTAATCAACCCAATAAACGTCTTCTCATACTCCTCCAAGCCTAGGGAGTGGCAAACCTCCGCCGCCTTTCGGTAGGCCTTCTCGTACACACTAGAAATTAACCGCCATTCACAACCCCTACTCCAAGTAGAACGAATCCTGCTGGATGTACTCTACAAACGCCTTCTTGGGCAGATTTCCGTTCGCCAAACCGGAGACAAAAGGGTTGTAACTAGCAATGAAAAACACGACAAACAAATTACAGAGACGCAAGAGCGTCGACATAATAATCATTACCAAGCTGCTGACTGAATTTCATGAGTAAAAACGAAAGAAATAATGACAAAACACTATTACCTCATGGTTCCATCTTTCTCCATTCAATTTCCACCATTATTCCCGCGATTGTGACATGCCATTATTCTTCGATCATGCACTCAGGAAAGAACGAATCATTATGCTTCTGGAATGATTCCCGACTTAGCCATACCCAGGAAAAGCACAAAACGCTATATTTGTAATTATTCCCATCAGAATAGAAATATGACTACGCCTTGTTAGGAGCACCTTAGACGAAAACAGCATAGCGAAAAATAGATGACTGAGGAGCAAAACCGAAATCCAAACAAAATGATGTCGAATAAGCTCTTTATCTGCATAATATGTTTCTTTGTTATGGGAATTGTTTATGCAGCAGCGCAGATGATCTTTGTGTGTATTAGTGAGTTTGCTTATGGATAGTTAATTCCGCAATTGAGGAACACGGAACTTTCCAACGCCCCCTTTAGATCCCAAACAACAATGGAGAGTACGGGTCCGATTCGTCCAAATCTCATTACACGATGGACAAAGTTTCAAGCGCAAGAACATCCTGAAAAGTATGACATGGATGATGGGATTGTTGTTTTGGCGGGAGCATCCAGGAAGAAGCCCAAAACTAATCTTCGAAAGGGAGTCGAGCAAGAATTGTATAGCGACAGCATTGTGGTAGAGACGGAAAAGAAGAAGCAAGATCAAGTCAGTATTCAAGAACCGGCCAACAAATCCTTCCATCCACGTGTAAAAGTGGAATTGTTTTTGGAGAGTCTGTGCCCTGACACCTACCGATTTGTGAAAGGCCCGTTAAGCAAGGTGGCTCACGATCCTTATATTATGGATGTGATAGATCTCCAAATATATGTTTCCGGAAAGTCAACCCAGATCTCGCAAGACCCTCCTCAGTTCAACTGTCAGCATGGTCCTGCGGAGTGTTATGGCAACTTGGTAGAGAACTGTATCATTCGCCATACGACGTCAGGTGACGCGGTGGACGTGATGATCTGTCTCTATGAGCGAAGAAAGTTCGACGAGAACAGCCTTAGTATTTGCAGTAAGAACTTGGAAGATCCGCGAGGCGTGCGAGATGCAGTAATGGAGTGTATTAAAGGAGAGGGGAAGTTCTTGATTCAGAAAGCTTACGACCGAACGCCCAAGTTGGGTTATGTCCCTTCGATGCGTATCAACAAAGGTGCGATTGTGCCTGCCTCTACCAATTTAAAGGATGTGATTTGCAATGCTTGGACTGGAGAGAAGCCTCCAACTTGCACATAAGCTTTGTACTATGAACGGGAAAGGAGAGAACGATTGTAAGCAATGTGCCATGCAGTTTTAATGCTGTTCTTTTGGTTTTTGATGTCTTTGTGGAACAAACAATGACATGTGTGTTGGATAGAGGTGATCAGTTCAATGGGAATGAGGAATCACTTCATTGGGAACAAACACCCTCTCCACTCGTTTCACAACAAACAATCACCCATTTTGAAACAACCGAGATTAGATACAGTAGAGATTGCGATCCACCTCCTTCGGGAACGGCTGCACCTCAATGTCCAGCTCCTGCTCGATGGTGAAGAACACCTCTTTGTCCTTGTCCGTGATAAAGTTCACAGCGAGTCCCAGATGTCCGTACCTTCCCGATCGTCCAATGCGGTGCAGATACGTCTCCGAGCTCTGCGGGAGATCGAAATTGATCACCACGTTCACCGTCGTCACGTTGAGTCCTCGCGCCAGCAGGTCCGTGCACACCAAATGGCGCGCCGCGCCCTGCGAGAAGTTGTGGAAGACCTTGTTTCGGTCGTCCTGCTCCATCCGCGAGTGGATGTAATAGCAACTGTATCCCAGATCGATGATCTTCTTCGCCAGCAGCTCCACGCGCGCCACGCTGTTGCAGAAAATGATCGACTGGTTCACTTCCAGCTTCGAGAACAGCGTGTGCAGCGCGTTCACCTTCTGACGCTCCTCCAAATACACATAGTACTGCGTGATGCCCTTCAGCGTCAGCTCGTTCATCGTGTTGATCATCACCGGCTCGTGCATGTATTCCGCGGCGAAGCTTCGCACCGTGCTGGGGAACGTCGCGGAGAGAAGCAGCGTCTGGTGCTCAGCAGGGAGGAAGGCGATGAGGTCCTCCACCACTTGGCGGAAGTTGTCAGAAAGCATCTTGTCCGCTTCGTCCAAAACCAAATATTTGCAGTGGCTCAGATCGCAGTGGCCGCGACGCGTGATGTCTAAAATACGCGCGGCTGTGCCGACCAGAACGTGAACGCCACGGCGGAGACGATAGAGGTCGTCTGCCAGTCGCTGGCCGCCAAAGCAACACATAGAGTCCACTTTCAATGCCTTGCCAAACTCACGGACCACGCGGCTGGTCTGGAGAGCAAGTTCACGCGCAGGAACCAGAATAAGAACTGAAAAGTCAACAGAAACGCAAAATGAGGTACCTTGGATAACTCGCTCTTTGGGGTCGATTTGATTCATACAGGGAATCACATACGCACCGGTCTTTCCTGTTCCGTTCTTTGAGCGGGCAAGAATGTCTTTTCCAGAAAGAATGGAAGGAATTGTCTGTGACTGAACAGGAGATGGCTTTTCCCATCCCTTCTCACACAGCACACTCATAATCTCTTCTTTCAGCCCATACTTCTCAAAATCCTCTCCTTCTATAGGTTTCACATCCTACATACATAAAAGAAATCCAGAATCCGATTTACGTCTGTTTTAACTCTATTATCGTTTCTAGGATCGATTGGTCGGTATTTGGAAAAGTCTAGCAGTTTATTTTTCAGTATATGAAGTACTTTGATTCTCAGGAGTATTCATTAGTGTATGCGTATAAAAAACAGTAGAAAACAACAAAAATGAGTAGAAAATAGGAAATTCCGATGTGGAGTTATTATGATGAACATAACCGAAAATGCACGGCTGAATTTGGACCTACCAAATCAATCTCTTTTGTCATTATTAGTGGTAGTAAAAAAGCAAGATTATATTGAATTGCTAATCAAGCGTATAGCTTATTTCTTTTGCAAAGTAAATGTCGCGATTACTTACATTACGAAAGTGTAGAATTGATATATGGAGCCTTAAAGAATATGGATGATCAAATCCAGAGCAGCCGATGTGTTTGTCAGTTAGCAAAAACCTTTCAGAGAACTATTCGATTACTAGAGTGTAGAAACGAGTGAACTACACAAAAATTACACGTAGAAAAGACTATTCGAATTGTTTTCCTTTATAGAAAGAGAGAATAACTCTATATTATTGGAATTACAATAATATGTCATATTAGATTCTTTTTTGATTTTTCAATGATCGATTCTATATAATTTATTGTATGAATAGGAAAGATACATGAAAGCGGAGTTGAATAGAGTTTAGGACATTTCGTCTATCATGTGGTGAGCAGGTTGTCCACTCATAAGAGATGGTCGAATTACTCACTACAGCTCACTACATAATCATGACCATTTCTTATAACGTGCTATTATTTGTTGCTTTTTCAGAGTAACCATATCAGTTAGTTTTCTAACAAAGTGCGATATATATTTAACCTTGGCTTCGTGAAAGCATCATTCCAGTAATACAATCATCTAATATTGAGTGTATTTCAAAATAACAAGTGGATGATGCATTTACTGTGCCTATATCCACTTTTTCATATTTGGTTATAATTCTTCATTGAACTGTACATATTTCATGTCGTTATGCATCTGGATAACACATTATCTCAACACACACCTCAAAGCTCTTTCCATTCCATAATGATTATATAATGCAACAACAATACAAAGTATAACATTTCAATTCTTTTACCACAAAGCATAATGCAAACAACACTGTAACAACTCTATTTTCTACATCAGAAAGTGTTCGAATATTAGTCCAACCGCTCCATTCCTTACAGCATTACCAGTTACACAATCATGATCATAAAATTACTTATTCTCATCAACTTAATATTCACTTTTGGACTAGCAGGTGAAGACAATGCTGTTCTTGTTTTTGCACGGAACTTTACTCTGTTTTTGCCTTCATTTCGTTTTTACCTGTAGTATTACTTGGAATATTATGTCCTGCATTTGCTTATTTTAAAACTGGTTCTTCTCCTTCTTTGAGGCAGTCCCGAGACACTTCAAACCTAATTTGTTCTGGAAGCTCTATGATTATTTTGAAGATGTCAAAAACGAATAGTAATTCAGAGGGTGAGTTCTGCCGCATCCTAACTTCCGGAGGTTTGGTGAAAGCTGAAATCGGACCAGGATCTTCGGGAGTCTCTACTGCATCTGTTTGTTTAGATCGAGGAAATTATTTTTTGCATTTATTGAGTTCCAATGGTGTCACTTGGAAGGATTCTTCAGTCGTTACGATTGAAATTACTGTTGGAAGTGACACCTATACAATTTTAAAATCGCGCCTTCAGGAAGGAACGGAGACACTCATTCCACTTAGTCTTTCCTTCCTAGTGTATGCTGCTGAGTTTGATACGACCAAAAAGTACTTGGCTGATGGAACCGTTCCATCAGGATGGGATGGTGAGAACTTTTCTCCGCTTTCGTGGTCAACTTATGATCCCTCTTCCCCTCCCACCATTTCGCAAGCCATTGTTTTCCTATACTCTTCGTTTTCCGTTTCTTCGAAGGCAGGATATGACTCAGTCGAGTTGCGCATTCGAGGAAACGCAGGAATCATTGCTGTGATCAATGGCCATGAAATCTACCGCACGAACCTCCCCTCTGGTCCACTTACAACGTCCACAAGAGCAACAAATGGAGCATCGACCCCTTTTGGGCGATCCATTCTGTGCTTAAGTTCTTTTTTGAAGCTTGGAAGTAACCATATCATCGTTGCCTTTGTCTCTGCTGCTGGCTTCACACCTTCCACTCTTCAATCGGATATGACTCTTCGTTTTGACTCTTCGAGTGGGTCCAATCCGCAGTACTGGGACATTACATCCTATGGCTCGAAGAACGATGGGTCTGCTCTTCTCGATCTGAATCCATCGACTTATTATTATGAATCTCGAAGTGGCTTTCTGAGTCAGAGCGTCACACTGACATTAGGAAACAATCGAATGATGTATGTTAACAAGTATTGCTTTGTCACGTCTCCTATGAATGAAGCATCCGATCCCACAGCATGGACTCTTTTCGGAATCAATTCTCAAGGCACCTACACAATCGACACCCAAGAAAACTGTCATTTCCAAGAGAGAAAAACGAAGTATTGCTTCTATCCTTTGCAGCAACTTTCTCTTTTCTCTACCTACCGCTTGACTCTAACGCAGAACGCCAATACTGAAATTGGGTCTTTTGCGCTAGCAGAATTCCAACTCCTCAACGCTGATCTCTCTCAGATCGAACTCCCTGCCTTGTCTTTCTCTCCATCTTCCCTTGATTTGATTACCGGCATTTCCTTCACCTCCCCAACAGTCTCCTCTCCCTACTACACCCGCTTCTCGATCTCTCCGCAACTTCCAGAAGGACTTTATCTCTCTTCGAATGATGGTCGTTTGCTGGGCGTCGCGCAGATCGAGAAAGAAGCAACGCAGTACACGATCACTGCCAAAACTCCGCAGGGAGGGGAGACACGAACGACGCTCACTCTGAAAGTCAGTGGATGTCCTGCTGGCAGTGTTCAGTTCCAGCTGCGCGTATCGTGCGTTTCGGATTGCTCGGATTGCTCGTTTCGATTGCTGCGAGATCCGGAGAACTCTCTCGTTTTCTCGCAGTCCGCGTTGAATCCCGGGACTTCCGTTCTCTCCTTCTGCGAGCCCTCGTCCCGCTATCGTTTGCAGCTCCAGCGCACCGACTCGACGGGCTGGAAGACCAACAGCATCGAAGCATTGATCGAATCGCAGTTTGCCATCGGGGCGTTTACGCTGCCGAGCGGTTCGACCACACGAAGCTTTCTGTTCGATCCCCGCCCCGCCGTCCCTAAAGATTCAACGTGGAAGTATTTCTTGGAGTACGCGCCCCCTCCTTCTTCGTGGAACACGCCCAACGGTTTCGTGGATTCCTGGTCGGAAGCGAAGCCGGGCAGCTTCCCCCAAGCCGACAGCGTGACGCAGTTCTACGCGATTCGGTTCACTGTCGAGTCGCCTTCCTTCATTCTGGGCCTTCGTCTCTCCGCCATGGTCTACGCAGGCGCGGTCCTCTATCTCAACGGCAAAGAATTAACGCGCGTGAACCTTCCCGATACGGACATCTCCGTCAGCACGCCCGCTATTACCTGGTTCCCCTCCCCCACGCTGATTTCGGTGAGCGAGTGGAGAGAGCTCGCCACCATCGAGCGAGAGAACGTCTTCGGCGTGGAGCTCCACACCACCGATTCCACCGAAGAAGTGCCCTCATTCTGGGGCATGGTGTCCATTATTTGGGAAGAATCGATGATGGCTTTCCGCGGATATGCGACCAGTGCTCCTGAATCCGTCACGCCCGCTTCCTACGCCTTCGACAACGATCCCACCACGTCCGTTTCGGTCTCGTCGACCTGTACAGACGCTACTCTCACGTGGACGATGACCAATCGAATGGAGCTGGTGAACACGTACGACATCCAGGCTCCGGCGAACTGCTCGCAGAACCTTCCGTCTTCCTGGGTCTTCGAGGGATCCCGAAACGGCTATTCCTGGACGTTTCTGCACATGATGAGCAACGAAACGTTCGCTCCGCTCCAGAAAAAGCGGTACATGTTCTATAATTCGCGGGCATTTTCGCAGTATCGCGTTCGCGCGCTGAGTTGCGGGTCGGATTCCGTTTGTCAGGGAGGCAATCTCCACTTTGGAGACCTGAGCCTGTCCCTCGCGAACGTTCAATTCAGCTGCTTCAGCACCACGTATCCTCCTGGACGGCTGGGAGAGAACGTGTATGTGAACTGCGAGCAGTACGCGGAGGGCTTCTTGATTTTGAAGTGCACGCAAAACGGATATGAGCTGGAAGCGAGCAAGTGCACGCCGTTGCCTCCCGGACAGTTTATTTACCCGGTCGATCTCTTAACGCTGTATCAAGGAGTCGCGATGGAGCCGCTGGTTCCGCTGGTTGAGTCGTGGGGACACATGATCACTGTGAATCCGCCGCTTCCTGAAGGAGTGACGATCGATCTCACGACGGGAATTATCCAGGGAACGCCGACATGGACGTCGTCGTATCAGGATTATGTGATTGAACTGAAGAATCCGAAGGGGAAGAAGCAGTTTACGATGGGGATTATTGTGATCAAGAAGAATAAGATCGATGCAACGCTGCTTCTTATTGAGTTGCTTTTGTTGGTGTTTGTGGGAGTGGCGATTTTGGTGTATTTCCGAATTACGAAAGCGCAGAAGCGGAAGTTGCCTCGTCGATAAGTTTGATTGGCTGCATTCTAGGAGAATGTGTTGTTGTTGTTGTTGTTGTTGTTGTTGCTGCTGCTGCTGCTGTACTGTTGCTACTGCTGCTGTTGCTTGTATTGGAAGATTGTTTGTTGGGAACAAGTGTTTCGAAAATGATCTTTCTCAACGCTATTAATATCAGTCAATCAATTTATCAATCCATTGAGATTCCAATCGATCCATGATTCAATCAAACAAAAAACATTCACCCAAACTAGATCTCAGCGCAATGGCACGTGCAATCATTCACTGGACATTCGCTATGTGTTTTAAACCAATTCGTTATATGCGAATAATGGCCTCCATGATGGCAAGAATAACACCACACCATCCAATCCGACGATTTCTGATACACTACGCGCCTCACAACCTTCCTCTTTGCTCACCTGGCAGCGCGCAGAGAGAGCAAGTGAACAGCGGCTGGCGACACACTTGACACACCGGCATCGACGCGCTCTGCGCTTTTCGCGTCATGGCGTTGGGGCTGTGCGGAATAATCTTCGCATGGCACTTGGGACACACGATAACTCTACGTTTCACTCCATATTCAATTCAAAACCCAGGAACGCAGCGCTCCGATAGCTTCTCTACGAACCGCACGTCCTCCTTATAGAACGAATAGAACAAGTTCTCGATCTCGCATCGCTCCGTAAACAGCTCCGCGTGGTCCAAAAGATCGAAATAGCTGCACTGAATTCAGCCGACAAAACATACTATTGAATCCAATATCCGCTGAAGTTGTAAACGCTTTTCTGCAGAAGCGAGAGAATCGTGACGGTCTGCACGTCGCCCGTTCGATTCACGTAGTTCTACTCGTTCAGAGAACCGCAAAAGCGAACTTGGAGCAGCGTTTGCATGGAGGGCGAGTTCATTCCAACGAGCGGAAGTCCGACGAGATAGCCTTTCGCAACGAGCTGGTTCACGATGTTGCACACTGCGGATCAATTAGGCTTCTTATTTGTACAGTAATCGATGAAAAAGGAAGGAGACATGTAGCGGAGAACGACGATAATGTCTTCGATGGAGAGAAGCTTTCGATTGCTCGTTATGTTCAGATACTCCTGAATCAAATTGTCGTTTTCTTTGACTCGGTAGGGATTGACGTCCGTCTCATACCGCAAATACAACAATAAAAACTGGAGCGTCTTGCTGATTGTCTGTGAGGCCGTTTTCCTGCTTGTTACACTCCATCGGCGCGATTACGAGAAATGATTGAGCTGCAATTCGATGTTGGAAGCGAGCAATTTCGTGTCGCCTTTCAAACTGAGAACGGCGGTGAGGATATTGCAGAGGACCAAAAGACGATCAATCACCGTGGAGGTGAAATCGTTCTGCTTCGAATTCACGAGAGAAGAGATGTAATAGTTGATAAACTGGATCGCTTCTTCGAATTTGCACTGCACTACGAGGATCAGAACGTGGCGAAAGCAGTCGCTTTTGTATTTCTACGATAAAAAACAACAACTCAAAACCGAACGCCTTGATACATCGAATACGCCTCCAACACCTTCTTCAGAATTCGCTCCTTCTCTTCCGCCTTGTACACAATAATCCGCCCGCACCTCTCCTCTACCCTCAACGATCTCCCTCGTTCCCACCCTGCGAATCACTCGAGAAGTTCTTAAAGATCGCGAACAAGCCCGTGTCCATCCAGCACGCTTCGTGGCTGTTTTTCACCGCTTGGAAGGGATCCGAAACCATCGAGCCGGCGCTCAGATTCTCTTCGTCCAGGGCGGAGATCGAGTGGTACAGACACCAGAAGAAAAACAGCTCGGTGTTTTCGTTGGAGTGCGTGGAGTGATATTGCTCCGCGAAAATCTCCATGTTTTTTGTCACCTAGGGGGGAGAAACGCGATCCAATTCGCACATCGGTGGAGTATTTTTGCTTGCATCGCTGAATCATCACGTCGTAAATATCGTCCTTGATCTCATCCTGCGTCTCCACGCATTCGATCTGATTCTTCCCGTTGGTAATACTATTCCTCATCGATTCGAACCGGACCCCACCAGAGTCGATGATGATTCACAAAGCTGATCGATCGGTACATCACCTGCGTCAGATACGTCCACGAAACCGACTGGTTCCCGCTCATATACGTCAAAATCCGCATGATGATCGGGTGTTCCATTTTATCGATCGCGCATTGCACCACCTTTCCTCCGGGGAAGGCGCACTGACTGGCCTTTCCGTTCGTTACGTTGATGATCCAGTACTGATAAGCGTCCGCCACGAAGAGTTCCTGCTTCGAAAACCAATCGATCTACCGATAAAACCCCGATCAATCGCCGACGTAGATCACGTTTGCCGATGGCTGCGAGAAAAACGCGACGGGCTCCAGTTTTCCGTTGCTGTCCACATCGTACACGGCCGAGTTTTTCTTCTCGATGGACGCCTTTAAGAGAAGGGAGCTGTCCGCGGTAGCGTCCTTCTTTCGCGATGAATTAACCGTATCGCGGTAGTCCAAACTCATCGTGCGTGTGGCTCGGTAGGGAAGAATCGATTCGAACTCCAGCTCGGTGAGATTGTGTCGATGCGACTGCGTCTTGGATTTCGACTTGGACTGCGACTGCGGTCCGGGCTGCGATTGCGACTGCAGGAGCGGCGGGAAGGAGGGCTGCGACTGCAGAGGGGATTGCGTTTGGAGAGGCGAGGGCGAGGGCGAGGAGAAGGAGATTTGGCTTTGGATGGGGCTCGGATTGGGCGTCGGATTGGAGAGCTGGCCAGGCACGGAGGTTTGGAGCTGGATGGGGACCGGGACGGGCGATTGGAGCTGGATGGGACTGGGGTTGGGGTTCTGGCTCGGACTCTGCGTTGCGTTTTGGCTCTGAATCTGGATCTGCACTTGGTTTTGGCTCGGCGTCGAATAACTGTACGCGGGGAAAGGGATCTCGGGGGCTGTGGAGTAGTTCGCGAGCGTTCCGGCAGACGGAGCTGGGTTGTCGTTCACGAAAGCGACGCGCGAATTCATCGTCGCGATGCACTTGTAGACTACGCTCAGCGAATACAGAAGCTGGTGGCTGGAGGAACTGGAGATCACGCATCGGCCAATCATCTACTTGATCGAAAAGACTTGAATGTAGTTATCAAACGCGGCGAGCAGGAAATCAGGAGCGATGTCGAAGCGTTCTCTCGGAGTCATCAGGCCTCTGTAGCCCGATTTGGGAGATGTGCGAGCGCTGTAGCTCCCCTTGCGGTCAATCCAGTGGAGAGAATGCAGCACGCGGGTTGTGCAGATCGTTCTACATCACATCCATTTTAGAAATCAGAACGGAATCACCATGGAGTGGTTTTGAACATCATAGATATCGATGCAATATGTCTTCTCGTCTCGCAAGAGCCCAATAGCGATCTACCACTCGGATCCATGTCCAATCCCGTACGTGATTCATGCTACGCCGCCAATTTAAGCTGATACAACGCAAAGATTGGGTATCATGAGTTTTCCTGCATACTTCTCCTTCAGTAAAGATTCCATCCCTGCACAAGCGAACCACTACGTCTCCTTAAAAATGAAATCCACTCTCCAAGTCTACCATTTGCAAGTCCCAGAGCTAAGTGGTTCTTATAAATTCCATATCCCCATTCCATACAAACCACAGAGTCGTTGAAATACTGAATGGAACCATGTTCGCGGTTTGGATCTCTTCTATGGAACTCTCCAGGTTTGTCCAGGGACGCAAAATTGCACAAGCTAAACAGAACAAATCAAAAATCAAAAAGTTACCACACCATCGTGGGGTTTTCACGATATACGATAGCAATGATTCCTGGGAATGAGTTAGACCATTTGATAATAGATATGTTTTGAACCATCGTGTTTTTCTGTGAAACAAGAAATACGTTCGCTTGAAGTTTGTAGTTTACAAAATAATGTTGAGTCAGTTTGGCCGAGCGGTTAAGGCGTCAGACTTGAAATCTGATGGGTTATACCCGCGCAGGTTCAAGTCCTGCAGCTGACGTTTTTATTTCTTTACTTCATTTTTATGGGGCAAGTTTTTGGGATTTGCTGCCTCCTGAGTTCCCTGCATTGCAACGTGGAGGAAGTCGTTGATTACATATCATTGTTTCCTCCTTATCCGCCTTTTTGTACTTCTCTGCTGTTTGTGTGCGAATCTAGACTATGTACGACCAAACGAAGAAGTACCCGTTATGTATTATGACCAAATGGGCGTGTACACAAAGGTGCCTGAGCCCATTTCCGTAATTTGTTTGCCTGTGAAGGATGACAAATCCATTTATGCTATACATTACAAATCAAATAGTGGAAAGTATCCTTTGCTGCGGAGTTTTGAGAGTAGACGTGCAATCTTGTATAGCCATGGAAACGCAATTGACTTAGGGCTCTGCATTGATGCCATACAGTTTTTGGGAGAGAAGCTTGATTCGGACATTTATTTTTACGATTATGAGGGTTATGGGTGTAACCAAGGGAGGGCCTGCGCAAAGTATCTTCCTCGTGACCTTCGCGCCTTGTATGATTATGTTCGAAAGTCTTTTGATGGAGAGAACATTTATTTTTATGGCGAATCAAGTGCGATATTCATTTCAATTCTAATTTGTAGTTGGAAGCGTTCCTTCCTGTTATGTCGCTCATCAGTTGTACGAGGAGCATATTGAGAAGCCGCTGTGTGGTGTGATTCTCCACGCATCGTTGTATTCAGGTAGAGTGCCTATAGTTTTTATGAGTGTAGGAAGTTCCTTTTCTTGCGGTTGCTTGATCCGCAAGTCAGATCCTTACAATAATGCGAAAATGATAAAAAACATTGAAGTAGAGTCTAGGTATGTGTGTGTAATCTAGTGCCCAATCTTCCATATCCATGGAGAGGAAGATGAGATTATTCCCTTCAAACTGGGAAAGAAGCTTTACAAGATGTCGAAATCGCCCTTTGAGCCGTGGTGGGTAAAGAATGCTGGCCATAGCGACATTGTGGTTCTCTATCCTGAGGAATACATCGCCAAGCTGCTCAAGTTTTTTGCTTTTTGCGAGGGAGAAGCGGCTCAGGAAGGTGCTGAGGAGCCAGTGAAGGAAGACGAGTTAAAGGAACCAATGAAGGAAACAACTGAGGAGGAGCCGGCAAAAGAAGCAACTGAGGAGGAGCCAGCGAAGGAAGGCGAGTTAAAGGAGCAAGAGCAACCACATGGAAGTGTGGCGAATGAGAGCAGTAGCACAGAACAAAAATAAACGTGTTGGAACAAACATGTTTGTTCATAGTACACAGAAAAGTAAAAGACTAGTTGTTATCACTCCAAATCTTTTCGCAATTGGCACAACGGTAGAAGGTGGTCATAGGCTCATCAGCAGACCGAATCTGGATCTGCTGGAAGTAGGCAACCTCGTGCTCGCAGTAAGGACAACGAGCTAACAATGAAAGCAACTTAAAAGACATACCAGCCGTCTTCGGCGCATTCTCCCACTGGGCAGCACCTCCCAGCACATCTTCCACCTCTTTACGCTTCAGGTCAAGACGAGAGGAAACCTAAAGTTCACGAAAAGCCTTGGCCTTACGATGCCGGTGACGTCGGCAACATAGGGGCATGTGCTACAGAAGAAGCGCAGATATCCAGTCTAAAAGTCAGTCAATGAAAACACGCAAACTCCCGTCTCCACCAACAACAGACACCCACACGTCGGGCAAAAATACATCTCTCGATTTCAGCAAGTAGTAGGAAATGGGCAAATTTGAGATTCAAAAGAAATAGACCCAAAATTGATGAGCGAGAGACAAAAAGATTGTCAAATTCGACAAAAAACAGCCCATATATTTCCCAGCCCCTAAAAACTTGAACTATTTTCCAATTAGAAATAGATGATGGAGCCTATCCTGTTTGTATATTTCTGTTCTCAGTGAGGCTGACTGTGTAGTTATTGTGTATACTGCCTGCATTCGTTTCTGCTTACAAGGCTTCTTTCGGCTCCTATGAATATGAGGGTTTGTCATTTACGTACAAGGGAATATATATGTTCGATAAAAAGGATGTATTTACTCTCTCGTATGATCTGCGCGCTGTATGATTATGTAGTGCAAACGGACCTTCAAAAATCATTTTTAATTACACAGCCGTGAATCTGAAGCCTAATTCGGAGGCTCAAGGAGAAATGGACGTTTGTGTTTTGTTAGGGGGTTGACGATGCAGGTTGCGATTGTGTCCGATTCTGTGTTTGAAAAGATTGGATACAAGGACGAAAATGGAAAGACTGTGCTGTGTTGTGACAGTCAAGCCGTTGAGGTAGGGCTTGGTGGCCTGTGTGAAGCGTAGAAAGGATACTGCATGAACCAGGGTCATATCCTTCTTCCTGCCAACGCAGAGTCGGAATACGTCAGTCAATCCCTTTCTTTGAAGTATGGGCTCCATTTTCGTTTCAACCTCTCAGGAAAAACAAAAACACCGGAATTCTCTCGTATGACGTGCAGAAGACAGGCATTTACTACGTCCTCGCAATCTCGTACCTCCGTTTCCCCCTTTCCACGATAGATGCGACTACCGTGCGGGTCTGATCCGTTTTTCGGGAGAGTACGAAGCAGTGAACCCGTACGGCCAACTGCCCGCCCCGCAGCACGGCCTGCTTCCGTTCACCTTCCTTCTCTTCGCGTGCTTCCTTCTGCTCCTTGTGTGGTGGGTGTATCTCTCGCTGAAGCACTCCAACGACGTGATGTCGGTGCACGTCATCATCCTGCTGGTGCTGATCTTCTTCGTGCTGGACCTGGGCGCGCGCTTCATCCACCTGGCGGCCTTCAACTTCGTGGGCCGTCCGCTGTTCATCCTGGTGCTCATCAGCATCGTGCTGGACTGCAGCACGCGCACGCTGACGCGGATTCTCACGCTGTTCGTGTGCATGGGGTAGGGATGAACGCGGACTGCCAGGATAGACTGGGCGTGACGAAGCAGAACCTCGACGACACGCTGATCACCTTCAAGTTCGTCGTCTTCGGCGTGGTCTACTACCTCATCACCTTCTGCGACTCCTATCTCACCGTCTACCCCACCACCAATCCCACCATCGAGGTGGCTCGCTTCGTCCTCACCTCTTCGTCGCGGTTTTTTCTCTCTTTCACCGTAGCATCGACGCCATCGCCTACTTCTGGATCTTCGTCTCCCTCATGGACACCATGGAGGTCCTCGCCGAGCGCAAGCAGGAGAAGAAGCTGGAGATCTTCACGCGGCTGCGCAACCTGCTGATCGTGGCGGTGGTGCTGGCGACGCTGACGCTGATCGGGTTTTCGAGCGTGGTTATTTTCGATCTCTCCGCCAAGATCTGGAAGTATCAGTGGCTGTGGGCTCGGCGTTGCGGAATGAGGCGTAGGATGAACCAGGGACTCTGGGATTTGTTCTATCTCTTGCTCATGGTGGCCATCATGATCATGTGGCTGCCCTCCGAAAACACGTCCGCTTACGCGTCGCACATCCAGATCGCCACGTCCGAGCAGACCGGCGAGGAGGAGATGCCTGTGGACTCGCTGGTGGATATGGAGCAGGAGGGAAGCCACATCGTGGAAGAGGCGTCATCTTCGATGAAGCCCATGCAGGTTATGGAGATTCAGCAAGAGTGATTTATTGTGTGCTCTGTTTGAGAGAAACATGAAAGTTGGGAAGAGAGAACGATAGTGTGTGTGTGTGTGTGTGTGTGTGTGGAAGAGAGAATGATGGTGTGTGTGGAAGAGAAAGCGATGGTTGATGGATAATCACTACTGCTGTTGTTCATCTTTTCTTTCATTGAATTAGAGTGGATTATTGTGTGCCTTTTGTAAGTCAACCACACACACTAAAGAGAAGGAACGTTATGGAATAGACATTCACTGCTGTTGTTATCTATCTCTCCTCTCATTGCAAAAAAACACGATTCATTCTATTTCCTGTATGCCTCAAACACTCCAAATAAACAAGAAAACGTTACTACGTGAACCATTGCCGTGGATCCAATCCCCACTTCGATTCAGCTTGCTTCGACACACTGGACAGGTCTGATTCGTTTCAAGCCACTGCGCGATGCAGGTCTCACAAAACACATGATCACACGGCAGTTTGGTCGGGTACTTCACCGTCTCCATGCAGATCGGACAACACGCGTTTCCCTCCTGCATGGCCTCCTGCACCGAGATTCGCTTGCCATACATCTACCCATCAAAACACGCTCCAACTCGCACCAGATTCGAAGTAAACAAAGAAATGATCATTTTGAAGAGTTTTACTCCATGGCGGAACAGAATCTGGGACTAGTCATTACGCCCTCTCTCTTCCCTTTTCCTACCTTTAAAATGCCGTACGCCAGCGTTACCGTCTCTGCAACCCAGTTATGCCCTTTGCTCTGCACATTAACAACACGCGATGCACCGACCAGAAAATACCCCGTCCAGACGAACGAATTGAAGAAATAGCGGTAGATTACCGAGCTTTCCTCCACAATCGCCAGCAACTTCCGCTACCCGTTAACCTGGCATCAGCATCATCTTCCGTACCTTCTTCTCATAAAAGATCTCCTTAGAAAGGCGGAACAGAGTCTGTGGGAGCAGAGCAACGCAGATTTTGGCTTCCAGAAACAGAATCTCCAACATGGGATCTAGAATTATGGAATTCCAAAAATCGGACCAAAAACAAAATAGGACATGAAGATGTTGCCTATCGAGGTCTGGACCGACGTGGAGAGTGTGGAATAGTTGTAGACGTATTCTGTTCCTCGCAGAATCCGCTCTGCCAAAAGACGACATACTATACAAACCATTAACAAAAAGATTAGCGATTTCCGATTGATGGTGTCCTGGAGTGAGAGGCAACAAAAATGGCCACTTTCATAGAGAATTCGGCGCGGAAGTACTCTTGAATATACGTTAGAGTACACCACAGTAAGAAGACAGACAAGATCCCTATGTTCGAACTAGTACTCTAACAGTGAAGTACATTTGTGCTCGAAGGCTATAATAAAAACGAACAGAATTCCTATCAAAGGGGCAACCTCGATCGTGTAAAGAATGCCTTCACTGGCTAACACGTCAGAAACCAATTCTTCGCCTACCGTTCGATAAGATATTGCTAATAGATATTGATACAACTCGACGACCTCTCGCAGCAGGAATGGTAGGGGTATTACCATTTGTAGCTTCATTTCCATTCTGGGCTGCCTGACGTTGACGCTCATTCTCATAAAGCTCGAGAATCCTCAGAAGTTGAGAACGCAATTCCTGCGCCTGCTCGTCACTTATAGTGCGAGGTGCACGCTCTCTCTGATTTGCTTGTTGTTCATCTGCTTGCAACAGCGGGATTTGCTCCAGATTATCTTCACTATCCGAAATATACACCTCCTCCTCCTCCTCCTCCGTACTAAAGGTCACAACATAATTTTAAAAGAACTCGGAAAGGTGCTCATAACCACAGGTAGAGCAAATTAAACTACTTGCGGAATTCAAGCTACCACAGCGGCTGCAACTCCATTGGTTGTTCATATGCCCGGGTTATGCAGACAACTAAGGTTAATTATGAGTTCTCAACCAATCGAGCCGTTTCGTTGCTGCAAACATTTCACAGGAATCACCTTTCCCACTCTCCAGATATAATATGTATTCCAACAAACACTCCTTCATTTCAATACATTCTAAGCATAAAGCTCGCAAGCTCGCTAGACAGCACACAACTCCTTTGTACTACACCTTATTTCTTCTTTAGTGCTGCTGCTTCTTGTACTCGAGCATCATGTGGTTATCGGGCTGCAGTCCGATGCAAGCGCGGAAGATGTTGATGATGCACTCTCTCTGCTTGGAGAGAGCGTTCACCACGGGGGTTCCGCGCGGCACTTCGGGCGCCTTGAGCAGATAGGAGAGAATGGAGAGGACGGAGTTGAATCGCTCGAATCCCTGGGATCCCTCGTAGGAGAGCGAGATTCGCTCGCACATCTCCGAGAGCACCACCAAATCGACCATCAGCGGCGCGGCCAGCAGCGAGTCCTCGCAGGTGTTGTGCATCGAAATGGTATTGATGCCGCCGTTGAAGATCTCCGAGGTGTACTCGTCCAGAGCGCGCTTGCTGTCGCCCACGAAGGGGATGTACTTGATCACGATCAGATGGTCGGGGTGCTCGTGGTTGGGGTAGAGAATGCCGTTCGAGGCCACCATGTCGTCCACCACGCCCGACTTGGAGATCTCCTTCGAGCGGAACTGCTGCGGCGAGGACAGGTTCTTCCCGTCGTTGTTGCCCAGGTGGTTGTACGAGGCGATCGACGCCGGCTTGATGCCCGCGCTCACCAGGTAGTCCACCAGCACCGACTTGATCTTCGTCTGGCCGCTCTTGAAGTCGTCGCCCGCAATGAACGTCTTGTGCTGCTCCGCCAGCTCGAACACGCCAGGAACGAACGTGTTCTGCGGAGAGCCGTTGATGTACGTGTTGCCCTCCAGAATGGCGGCCACCGCGAAGATCGTCGACGGAGCCACCTCCGAGTGGCTCTCGCGGATCGACTTCAGCAAGTTCTCCGCAGTGTCGTTCACGCCGGGGATGATTTCAGAGTAGCGCTCCGTGTTCGCCGTCCAGAGCACAATCACCTTGTCCAGGTGGTTCTCCTCCTTGAAACGGCGCATATCGGCGCGCACCGTGTCCAGATGGACTTGCTTGTCGTTGCCCGGAATCACGTTATCCGCGCGATCCTTCTGGTTGGCAGCGATGTAATCGGGATAGTAGATCGAGGGCAGGGGCTTGAAGTCCTTCATGTACGGGTACATGACCTGCTGGAAGTCGTAGTCGTACACACCAGCGCGCTTCATGGCGTCGCCCAAGTTCATAGAGCTAATGTCCCATCCACCAATCACCAAATCGTTGGGATTGACGAGCGGGAGAAGATTCTTGAAGGGAATGTAGAGATCCCCTCCGGGAACGGTACCAATCTTCACTGTAGAGCTCTGCGAGATCGACCCGTAGTAGTTCGGGTGCATCTCGCCCTTCTTCGTGTGCCAGGTAATCTGGTGCTTGTTGGCAAGAATTCCTGCAGTGACAGTGGTTCCATTGTTGCCACCCCAGCCAATGAGCATCATACCGACCTTCGGGATGCGGCGATCGGTCTTGAAAACGTACTTCTCGTCGCGAGGAGTCACGACGACTTGACCATTTTCAATCTTCGCTTCACTCGTATGGTAGACGTAGTCGGCAGTTATAGTGTCATCAGTGTAGGTGACGTTGGAAGCGTTGACAAGAATAGGAGAATCCGTATATTGATAAGCAGAGTTCATATATCGTGATGCTGACAGCCTGTTTCAAATAAATGTCCGTGTGCAAATTTAGATCTCCTTCTCAGAGACGATGCAAAATTGGGCATAAAATGAGAATCACACAAAGTTAGCCCCTTAACCCTATAATGTGTCTGTGTTCTTTTCTTCTAGAAACGACCCTAATACTCCCTTTTAATGGACCCTTATTATCCCGCACTGGTGATTCATTCGATGAACGAATTTTTTATACCAATCATCGCTCTAGAAATGCTCTCTGATAAAAAGGCAATAACCGCGACTTCATTAACCAAACTCGATATTGATAGCAGCTGCTTGTCCTTTTGCTAGGATTGAATCTGGGAAGATGCCACTCATCTCCAAAAATGAGATACTCTAAAACCTGTCAATTTGTCAAGCTAAGTAAGGTCTGAAGAATATCCAGATACTCGTACTGTCAGTCAGGATGCGTTTGGAAGCATTATAGCAATTTTTCACTTTCAAAAATATCTGATTCCACGTTTTTCTCGGGTTGGATCTTCTAGCGTACTTTTATCAAGACCCATCTGAATAAAGATTATGTACGCAGATATATCACTTTCATACAAATCCTTTTTATTATGTTCGGATTCAGTTTACGTGGTCTTGCAGAAGCTGCAATTAATACATTTACTGGCACAACAGGAAATGACGAGGAAATCGCGAAATTGGTGAAGGAGGCCGAAAGTCAGAATTCTTCCTTCTCGTGCATTTGCTGTATGGGTTGTAACGAATAGGAACCTAATTGCGATTACCAAGGAGTTAGAAAAGCAAGTGTTAATTTTCGCCGATACAAACAGCAGTATCCTCCGTCATATGGAGGCTCTTGAGGCGAGTGACGAAAAACGTGGAACCCCTGTTGATATCTGGGGAAAGGCGTCCAGGTTCTATTTTAGTGTTGGCAACGTGAAAGATCAATTGTATCCCGAAGTGGTAGGGCTGTTTCATGAGAGTTTACGAGCAGACTGGAAATATACAAACCATTCGTGCTGATATCGACAATCGGATCGAAGTACTGCATACGCTACAGACTCGGGTGTCTGAATTCAACCGAAAGAAGGCATCAATCACGGATGTTCGTTATTTGTTAAATATCAAATCCAGGACGAAGAGTTGCTGAGTCAGCTGAAGTCGCGCGAGCAAATCATCTCTGCTTATCAAAATGACCACAAAGAGATGTTGGAACAAACGCAGAAGCAGATCAGCGATGTTCGTTTCTATTCGCTCTTTTTATTGTGTAGTTGGGCAATTCGATCGCAGAGGCGAAGAAGAACATCGAAGAAGAGCGCGCCTCGCTCCTCAGTTCTCTGCAAGAGCTCATCGCGGACAACAAGCAGTTCGTTCAGAATTCTGTAACGAAGCTTTACGAGCTTTTCGTCTCCGTTTATTCCTCGATGTCCGCATCGTTCTCCGCCGAGATTCCCGCCGAGATCCTCTCTCTCCAAAACCCGCTCATTGCCAATCAATCCGATAAGGAATTCACGCTGAAACTGGGCGCTGGATCTGTTTACGAGCATCCTATCACGGTGACGGTGCGAATTGCAGGGATGGGTTAATGATCAGGCTGGAAGCGAGGTGAAGTGGTTATTCCTCTGCGACGACAGCAATGTGCACTTCTCAGTGATTCTGAACGCGGCGGGATCGAGCGAGGCGCGCGAGATCGAGAAGGAGCATCGAACGAAGGGAGACGGTCGCTTCGATGGGTAGAAACGTGGAAACGGAGTAAACTAGAGGGGAGTTCCGGAGCGAGGAGGCCGGTGTGCTGACGCTGGTGTGGGACAACACGCGGTCGCTGATAACGGGGAGGGAAATTCGAGTGCGGCTGGCGGTGAAACGTAGGGAAAAGGAACGAGGGAAGCGAGCTGTAGATCCGGCCAAAGTGGAAGAAGAAGTGAAGGAGGAGGAAGAAGAAGAAAAACCGAAAGAGGAAGAGGAAAAACCGAAAGAAGAAGAAGAAGAAGAAGTGAAGGAGGAGGTAAAACCGAAGGAAGAAGAAGAGAAACCTACAGCGGAGGAGGAGGAGAAGGAGGAGAAAAAAGTGATTACTGCAGCCCCAGAGAATGCTACAGCAACAGAGTGCATTGTTTGTTTGAAATAACAACTTGCGTTGAGTTTGGGATTTCCAGAAATTGGCCATACTGGTCTCGAATCTTTGATTCCGATTTTGTCATTTATCAGATAAGATAGAATGAATCTATCAAATTTATCTGACTTTTCAGATAGTCAGTTTGATGTATACAAATGGATTAACACGTCCATCGACCTTATGGGAAATACGGAAGATCTCGATTCTTTTTTGTCCGGATTGTCTATGAAGATCCAAGTATTGTCACAGGACTGTGGAGACAGCATTGAGTCGCAAATGTGCTCCCTACTCAACCGTCTCCCAGATATGGTAACACCGATTCGTTGTAAATCACGTACAGATGACAGAAGTCGTAGAATTGGAAGGAAAGATGGAGGTTCTGAAAAACGACATTAGGGAAATGAGTAATAAAACAAAAAGTCTGGAAAGAAATGCAGAAACCGAAGTGCTCTCTGATTTGAAAGTGATTCAAAATCGGATGAAAACATGCAAATGTCAGTTAGAAACGCTTATGGAGTGGGACCAGCTGTGCTCTTCGTGCCAAGATGCGCTCTCTAACCAAGACACAGAGGTACATCCTTTTCGAATTTCGCTCTGTAGATGGCTGCATCGATTATCGAGGACCTGATGCGTTCCATTCAGCTCCTCTCCGGCATTCCCAACCAGGAAGCCCGCCTGAGCACCATTCAGTCGTTCAACAAGGAACTGGAAGTGCAGCTTCTTCCCAAACTCGAATCGGCTCTGCAGTCGCGCAACGACACACAGCAGCTTCTAATCCACAAGATCTATTGCCATCTGGGTCTGGAGTCCAAATTCATCGAGGAGTTCTGCCACTTCCACTCCGCTTCCTTCGTTCAGTATTGCTTTTTCTGTTTCATTCATTCATTCAGAGTTTGGAAAAACTCGCAAGCCGAATCGGTGACCGACTCCATTCAGAACTTCTACACGAATCTGCACACATGGCTCCTCTCTCTCTCGGACGATTTAATCTCCATTTTCAGCGACAACGACGACAGTTTCTCTGTTTCCCCTTTGTAACCCACAGAAGCGATCCTCGCGCTGCTACGCGAAGGCTGCTCCAAAATCTCCGCCGATTTCTCGAGCAAGCTGGCGAGCATTCCGATCAAATCGTTCCAGCGAACGCTGGAGAGCGCGTACAGCTACATGGAGATCTTGGTGGCCGGCGTGAACAACCAGGAGACGAAAGAAGAGTGTCTGAAATGCCTGATCCAGGACTGGAAGCAGTTCATCGTCACGCATCTCATGGAGAACGAGTACAACGAGATCAATCAAATCCTCAACCAGTCCGTTATCACCGTACACGCGAGATCATCCTCTTTTGAAATAGGACGATCCCGACACGCTGCTTCCCGCGTTCACGCAGTCGTTCAGCGGCAGCATGCAGTCGCTTCTGCTGCTTCTCTCCTCGCTCCAGACCCACTGTAAAACCATCGGCAACGGGCTTCTTCTCCCCGATTATCTCGTCTATCTCAAGTACTTCCGTCCCTCTCCCTCCACGCATAGCAAGCTCTTCTCCAATCTCGCCAGTCGCTTCCAAACCGTCCTTGACCGCTACGCTTCTCTCCGTAAAATGGCCACCAAATCCCCGGTCCTCAACGACGCGGTCTCCTCGCTTTCTCCGCTCTCCGACGCTTCCTTCGACTGGGAATCCTTCCAAAGCGTCCTCTCCCTGCTTCTCTACCTCGACAATTTCCTTCTGGTGCTTCGCCAGAGCCACGCCTTCGTCCTCGACTTCCTCCAGACCCACCGCTCTCTCTTCTCCGACCTCGCGACCGGCGGCGACGGTCGCACGCCCGGAGACTCTTCGCTCTCTCTCTCCACGCTGCTTCTCATGATGCACAGCAGCGACTCGGCCTGGCGAACCTCCATTCTCTCTGTGGGAATCGCGAGTAGCCTCGATTTGTAGTGTCTGAGCGCGATCGACACGCTTCCGTCCGGCGTCATGCTGTCGCCCCTGCAGAGCAATTACACGGGACTGCTCGCCGTGATGAACCAGATGATCAGCTCGATTGTATCGACGGTTCTGGCTCCCGCGCAGCACACGTTCCGCCAGATGGCGTCGATGCCGCAGTGGGGCCGAATGGACTCGTCGTCCGTCCCGGCGCTTCCTTCAGAGTTGTGTTGTGTTGCAGCTGCGATGTAGTTTTATCATGCCCATCGGCGAGCATTTGCTGCGAATGGTCGAGCAGATCGAGCTGGTCGCGTCCTCCACCTCCGACTTGCTGCTCGCGTTCCGCGTGAACATCGCGACGGAGGCGCTGGAGGGCGAATGGCGCGACGTGCGCACCGAGATGGATCACTACGGCGAGCAGACCGAGAAAGCCGCGCTGCAACGCGCCGAAATGCCGCTCAAGAAGGGAATCGTGAGATGTGGAGCCTCGGACTCATCGCGTAGTGCGCTGGGTTCCAAGTGGAGAGCACGGCCAGCTCGGATTCGTTCGCGCTGTTCAGCCAAACGTTCCTGATTCTCATCGCTCGCGGTGGGAAGCGAGGATCGAGGCTCATTTGTAGTCGTCATTTCGTGCTATGTGGAGAATCTCTGCGGAATCCCTCGCATTAAATACTCCGGATCGCAGCAGCTCGCGAAGGATGTGGGGTAGGCGTGCTGTGGGGATGCAACGCAGTTATTTGTCGAACGTTCTCACCGCCTTCGGAGTCGGAAACTCCCAAGTGCTCTCTCTCCTCAAAACCCTCCTCGATCTGAGCGATCCAGGTGCGTGTATTCGTGGCAGTTCATGGAGTAGACTTCACGCAGCGACTCAGCGGCGTTTCGAGCAGTAGCAACAACGACGAAGCAATCATCACGCAACGCATCGCCAGACTGCGTAGCATATTGGCCTGTTCGAGTCTTTGTTGAACAAACAAGCAAACGTCTCATCCAATCTGTTCCAGTGTGCTCACACCGCTTACCAGATGGAGCTAGCAGAAGAAGCAATCTTGGGCCAAAGATCGGCAGCCTCCTTCGCCACAGGTCCAGTGATACCGGATCCCTTCATCTCTCCCTTGGGGTTCACGATCACACCAGCGTTATCTGCGAATTAACCGCACCACCCAAAAACGCACCCTCGAAGTACAGGAACATGCCGTTCTTTCTTCTCCAGGCCTTGCGCTGACGCACCACAACAGCGGGCATGACTAGACACATCAAACACGACAAATGCCAAATACCCTTCTTACGGAGCTCGGGCTTTCCCTTCTTGACAGAGGCAATGAACATATCTCCGGCAGCTAGCAGATTACGCAGATAACGCCAAGAACTTACAAGCAGCAGGAAGTCTATTAAGACGAGCACCAATACCATAGACCGAAATCACATACAGGTTCTTGGCACCAGTGTTATCGGCGCAGTTCATAATAGCTCCGGCAGGGAGACCAAGACTCATCTTGAACTTGTTTCCAGCAGCACCTCCACGTCCTACCTATGACTCCCCCTCCGCATTCAACATACCACGTTTAGCAGCCATATTGGATAAGAACTATGACCAAAAACTAATGGAGATTAATGGGATTGAAATTCCCTCAAAATCGTCAAATAACCGCGACTCTTATATCCCCTTTTATTCTTGTGATATTGTTCACTTTGTAAATACGAAAAACGGAATCTACACTTTCTTTATACCGAAGTATTCTTAAAGTGGTTGAGATGGGCTCTGAATGGTTATATGCACCCAAACTAGTATGATAATTTCTATAATCATATGGACACTTTGATCGTTATCACAAAAACAGTATGGATGAGTCTATCAATCTGTGTATGCTTTGAGAGTGACGTGTAATTACATTAGTAACGGTTGAAGCACATAAAACGGGGATAACACATTGTCTCCTCTGTAGTCCATCAGTAGAGTTGAGCGTGCTTCTTGAAGCCATAGGAAACAAAAATTTTGACAAGTGGGAGGAGTGATGTGATCAAGTTGTGGTCTCTCGAGAATCCAAATCCCCTCGCTGTATTGAACTCCTTTTTAAATTTACAGTAGGATTATTCGATCGATGGAAGTGATGTGGTTTCTTTGAGTTGCGATCTGAGAGAATTAAACTTTGCAGCAGGTTGTACTGACAATAAACTTCGCATATTCGACATTGAAATGAAAACTTGTGGATAGTGAGGAAAGCATGTGATCTTTTAGTGTTGCACAAAATTCATATCGATTCCGCTACGTGTAGTGCGTTATGTTTCATGGGAGATCATTATATCATTTGTGGTTTGTCAAACTACGAGATTCAAGTACAGATCATGGCTATAATTCAGTTTCAGGTGTTTGATCTTCGGCAAAAGCAGCTTGCAACGAGTCTGGCGGGTCACTCCTGCCCCATTCAATCACTCTTTCTCCTTCCAGATACCAATCAATTCGTTTCCTTTGATACATCCGGGATTCTCAACGTGCGCTATCCGTTGTGCTTTCCGACCTAGTTATGGGATCAGCGTAATGTCTCTCACTCTCTCCAGCTCTTGCTCCCTCCCTCCCCCGTGATTTGTCCCTTCGATTCCTCCGTCGCGACCTACGAGAACGGTTCTCTCTACCAAACCACTCTCACGGAGAACAGCACCGCCTTTGCGCTGAGTCCGGTACTCTTTTTCCCTTTTTTCTATTTCGATTTCCTTCTCTCCTTCTATTCTCACTTCCTTTTCTTCTTCTTCTTCTTCTTCATCATCTCACGCTCTCCTCGCCGCCGATTCCCACTCCCTCGCTCTCTTCGTCGCGCAGCACTGCACCGCGCAGTTCACCGGCTTCCACCACCTCGTTTCCGTGGGATCCCACGACCAATCCCTCCTCACTCCCCTCATCGAAACACTCCACTCCACGCTCCGCGTCCACGCGCTTCACCTCAACGTACGCCGTCTTGCCTCGTCTCTCCCAGCCCTTTCCGCTCTCCTCGCCTTCCTACCTCGCCGACGAGCAGAAGGACGTCATCCGCACGCTTCGCCATGCCGTCCATCCCGCGGATATCTCCGAGTTATCGCAGGACACCATCTTCGAGGAGACCTCGCCTTCCCTCATTCTCAGCGCCACCGACGAAGATTCCGTCGTCGTTAGCGACGAATCCCCGCCTCCGCTCACCGCGATTAAGCACCGCGTGGTCAAACCGCGGTTAAGCGTGCGTCTACGCGCCCCCGCGCCCAAACCACACGAAACGCCCGCCAAAGCGGTGGTTCCCCCGCGGAAATCGGTCGCTCTCACGTCACCGCTGGTCCCCGCGGTTTCCACGGTTTCCACGGTTTCCACGGTTCCTTCGGCTCGCGCGTCTGCGAAGGTGCAAATGAAACCGTCGAAGGGCGTTTCGAATCTGGAGCCAGCGGTGAAACTGCCGCCGAAGAAACCGCCGACTTCCATGAAACCGAACGGAACCGTTGGAGGGAGTAAAACGACGAATGTTCCACAGAATTCGACCAGTGTTCCACAGAATTCGATCAATGTTCCAAAGAATTCGACCAGTGTTCCAAAGAATTCGACCAGTGTTCCACAGAATTCGATCAATGTTTCAAAGAATTCGACCAGTGTTCCACAGAATTCGATCAATGTTCCACAGAATTCCACGACGAACATTCCATCGAATTCTTCGGCACCCGGTCCGCGGAATTCGCTGGTCGGACCGCGGGGCGCGTCGGGCGTTTCGGCGGCGAAGTTCATCGAAACGCTGCAGCGGCGACGCGAATTCGTTCGGAGGCTGCGCGAGGCGCGCGAGAAAGCGGGTGGGTGAGCAAACGCGGCGTGACGGAAGAGATCTGGACGGTGCTGCGGTCGGTGTCGGACCCGGTTCTGCTGATGAACGTGCTGCAGATGTGCGGAAGAGGACTGGTTCCGCGGGAAACGAGCGAGTGGAACGAGGCGTTCCGCTGCGTGAATTTGGGGTTGGAGAGTCGAAAAGAGCTGTGGAATGTTGGGGTGGAGAGTCATGAAAAGACCCATGCTGTTCGCTCTTCGGTTTTTGAAGTCGTTGTTGAAAGAGGAGAACCGGGAAGCGGACTACAGCGAGGTGGATCGGATTCGAATGGACTTGCTGAGCTTGGACGTGAATGGGATTCACTCCGACTTGCTGCGTCGCTATGTCGTGGATTGCCTCAATCTGCTCGAAGAAGAGTTGTACTAGTTGCGATCTGTTTGAGCCACAAACACGCCAATCACATAAGGCCTCATAAAAACATTGAATCAAGACGGGACTGATCGACTCTCCCCCCATCTGCCTTCGAATTACACAGAGCAACTCATTGATGCGGTCGATTCGCGATTTCGGAACATCGAACAGCAGATTGAGCAAAATGCGAACACACTCGAACGCATCCGGCCGATCCGCTGGGTTCGGAACTAAAATCTCGCGGATAAACTGTTTGTATTTCTCAGCATCTTCCCCTTACGCACTCTCCACATCCCTACAAACGCCTTCTGCGAATGAGTCGAAGCCAAACTCGCCTTCGAGGATCCTCGGAACGTTCGCTTCCTGGCCAATCAGCTACGACTCAACGCGATTCAACGCGATTACGGTGTACGCGAGAATGCCCAGACTCCACACGTCCGCTCTCGAGGAATCAATCACCGTCGAATCGAAGTATTGCTTGCCGAGCTCCGGAGCTCTACAAGGTTTACCGAGCCGATCTGGATCTACTTGAAGTGCTGGTTGCCCTTTGTGACGACCGGCGAATCAGAAACAACGTCGAATCCAAGGAAGCTCTCTCCAAAATCGATCAAGCAAATGTCCGAGATATCGTTGTTTCGTAACATGATGTTATCGGGTTTTAGGTCGTTGTGCACGATCTGGTACGCGAAACAGTGTTCCAGCACCAGACTGAGCCGCAGCAACACAAGCAAAGCGTCGTAATAGCCCAATCCGCACGGCGAATTCAGCTGTTTCAAGTAGCTATCGAGCGAGCAGCTCAGCTGTTCTGCGAAAAGATAGTACGTTTTCTCTTCCGAACTCGCCTCGGGCGAAGTGAGTCGCAACGGTCCTTCCTGAACTGAGTATTGCTGAACGAACGAGGCGTGGCGGAGATTAAAGCAGACTACAAAGTCGAACAAAAAGCTTTTCAAATAGTCGTCGGATTCGCAGGCTTGTCGCCAATCGATTTCCTGCAGAACGGACATGAAAGATCGCGACTGCGTGTGGCTATGCAGATACGGATGGATTCGTTTCACGATCAATCCGTCAGGAAAAGAAGCGTCCTTCCCTTGAATCTACGCGTGAAACGAGAGAAAAAAGGAGGACGGAGTACGCAGAGCACACAGCTCCGTTTCCAATCAGTGAAAGATTCACTTCAGAATTGATCGCGTTGGGTGGAATCGCGCGTTCTTTCTCAGAGAATACTGTCTCGTAGGTGTCTTGCTGCTCCCAATACAGCGCGCTTAACCGCGACAACGCGTTTTGGAGCGCGAGATCGCCCCCGATGACGCTTCCCAGATCTTTTCCAGAGAGCAATTCGCTGTGAAGCAGTCGAAAAGATTGCCCGGGATGGTTGAAAAGAACGCAGGGATACATCGAGCACGGCCGATTGTGAAGGGAATGCGTAATATGCACAGAGAACTATCGATGATTCCACGTTTCCACGGTCACAATTTCCGAATTGACGGAGAGAGTGAGGATTCCCAGCTCGAAATCGACCGTAAAGCGAAGGATGTGTCCCGGGTTGATAAAAACGGATGGCACCACGACGTTCTCGCAGCCCCCCACCATTTTCCCCTCGATTATGTCGTAATAGCACGCATTGGAGTCGTGTTCCGGATCATATTCATTGACTACCGCTCATTCCAAGCCCTCAACTCCCACGCGGACGGCAGCAAACGCCCACGCCGCCGATTCCGTTCTCTCCCACTTCGATGGTGATCGCCGCCGTTCCGTAGGAATAACCGCGGTCGGTGGTGAGCATGCGCGGCGTCTGCGTGGCCTCGAAGACGTCGTCGGTCTGGAGCACTCCGTTGAGGAAGGAAGGGAGGAATCGGAGAGGAGAAGGGACGGAGATGCGATCGCTCCACTTGACGACGGGGTTCAGCGAGGAGCAGGCGAGCGTGTAGATCGACATATCGAAGTTCGGCGTGGAGTCGGCGCGGATTTTCCACGCTATCCGTCATCTCCGCGCGTGAAGCAAACCGAAATAGGCGGACTCGACGTCCAGCGCGGTCTCGAAGAGCTTCTGATTCTCGGTGGAGAGCGACAACACGAGACAAGTCGGTGAGGACGAAAGCGTCATGACCACTTCGTTCATTGTAGAAAGCGATTTCCCGAAGAATCCCGCGTCCAGACTCTTAAAATCGGCCTGAATCTTGCCATCCACGCATCCAGCGACGACTTCTTTCACGTGGCTGAGATCAAAGCGCACGGATATCCACGCGTTCTCGCTGGTTCGCTTCAGCCCATACCCGCAAATGTAAATCTCGCTCTCGCTGGGGATCTCGATTCGCTCCGGCACCTCGCAGCTGCCCTCGCTCTCCTCGCTCTCGCTGCTTCGATTGCCCTCAAAGCACTGCGAGCTCGGCGCGTTCGGCATGCTGTGAATGCTGTGAATGCTGTGAATGCTGTGAATGCTGTGAATGCTATGAATGCTATGAATGCTGTGAATGCTGCGATTGCTCTGCATGCTGTGATAACTGGGCAATCCCAGACTGCCTTGACTGCCTTGACTGCCGTAACTGCTTCGACTGTTTCGACTGTTTCGACTGTTTCGACTGTTTCGACTGCCCTGGCTTCCCTGGCTTCCCTGGCTTCCCTGGCTTCCCTGGCTTCCCTGGCTTCCCTGGCTGCTTCTTCGAACGCGGCGGGCTCGCTGAGCGTCGGGGCTCTCCATGGAGATCTGGAAGCATTTGAAGGATAAGTAGTTCGATGTCGTGAACCCAACGTCTCCGCTGCCATAACAGAAAAAGCGGGGCGTGAGCTGAAAGTGAAAAATCGTCTTTTTGCTACTTCAAACTGAGAGAGGCAGTAGTTGAGAGGGTAACGGAGAGAAGTCCGGCTGTGCCGAAATCGACAAGGCAATGCTTTTAGTAGAACTATTCCTTACAGACACCGATTGGGAAAAACTCGGATGATAACTGTGAAAATCGAACAAAGAGGAGTTCTCGCTAATCGAAGGTATAGTACAAACGAGATCAGAAGACGGATCCACTTCAAAACACAACAGATCTGAACACTCAAACTGATTGCCGCAAAGAATGAATGAAATTGGCAAATTACTAGGAATAGGGCATATCGTACTCTATACATGACGTATCAACAGAAAACTCACCATGCCAAAACCATTCATCGAAACGGTAAGTTGTGAGCTATTCCACTCAATAAAACAAGTACAAGGAGCATCTAGAATCAAAAACAATCCGAGTTTCTACCAGTCTTATCAGGGAAAGGATGAACAGGAGAACGAACTCCATAAAGGACGAATTCCTTTCGAATCCTATAGGTGACTCATATTCATTGAAATCACAGATCAAACAAAACAAGGGAAGAAGTACCAACCAAAAAACCAATAAGAACAGAAGAATCCATGGAAAACATGCATCGAATGCCCACTTGAATATAAGAGTGCTTGACAGCAGGAGTAAAAACGGCATAGGAAATGCCGTTGTTTTCTACTCTGAAATGCAAAATTTGATCGATACTCTTCTTGCTGGTCTTGAATGAGTGGCCATTTCGATTGACACTGATATTACGTCTGTTACTCCCTATAAACGTATCTATCCATTATTCATCCCGAAATATAGAGACTGTGTGAAATGTCCATTCTACAGAACCAATTCTATAACAATTCTATAAAACATTATGGAATTATTGGTTGATGCGAAATATATAGTGACGTCATGCAGATTTCTAACGGTATTTTTGGGAAATTCGTTATGTGTGAAAGTCAATGCAGAAAAGATCATTTGAAAAATGGTTTTTGTTGCAAAGTAATTTATTATTTGTGACAATCATTGACTAAAACAAACGAAAATGTGATTCAAATGGGAGCAACTGTAGGATTTGAGAAGCAAATGATTCGTTTTTCATGACAGTAATTTGACGAAAACGCAGTGTTTACTGAATAGTGAAGGCGTATGTCCTTAGTACATGCAATACCTAGCAAATGAAACACTATTGCTCCGGTTTACAATGATTGTGTTGGAACACTTTATTATCAATATCTGTTAGCAAGCCTCAAATATATATATCAAACAACTCAATAAGCTATAAATTATACAGGAAACCTGTCAAGTTTGTTCTAACGAAGCTAAGATCGCAGTTTTTGTGTTTATTTCCCTCTCCAAATCTATTTCACACTTAGTAATAATGGTACCAACCACACAACGACAGCTTCATTGACTGAACCATCGCAATTATCTTCTGCACTTCTCTTCTTTCAGCTTCAATTTCACTTGCAGTATCCTTTTCAATTTTCTTCTGGATTGCAATCTATGTTACATCACATAGTCACTCCGAACCTGCTGATGTAGCTCCTGCTCTCTAGTACTCAATCGTTCTTTCTCTTGAGCAATTCTCTGCGCCGTAAGCCTGTGATATTCTTCCTGTTTATTCTTCCCGTCCGACGTAGTTTGTAGAAAAGACGATCTAATGAACAGAAATCCATTTTTGTACACGACCGTATCTAAACGCTGAATTCTGTCGTCTACTTCTTTCTCCTCCGTCTGAATTTGCTTGTCTAGCTTACACAGCATCTCTCTGCTAAGTCTAATTGATTCCAATTGGCTTGTTCTCTTACTCGATGGATACTTTGATCGAAACTAGCTCATCTCTGTCTTTTCTCTGAATCTCGGTCAGTGTTTTCTCGACTCGTTCGTTCTCTTGCTACCCAGTATTCCCTTGGATAGAGACTACTTGAATGATATTGATATCGAGTTCCGTTTTGGACAGTTGCTCGTCCACAGACTTGATTTGCTCTTGGATTACACTTCCTTCCTTATTCAAATTATCTAACTTACCGAGAAGCGATTGCACATCCATTTTTTGGGCAACTAAGATTTCCCTCGCAAGTTGAATAAGGTCGAGATTAGGAAACAATCCATTCTCTCACATAACCCACCACGGTAAAAGGAACAGAATACAAAGCACATTCTAACGACTGTTCGGAAGATAATGTTTCGGGTCTCTCAACAGTTTGCAAATACTGCTAGAGGTTTGTTTTTTACACCCAGAAGTGGTATTTTACTTTCTACGAGACTCTTTTCTGCACTTGTGGAACACCTTTGCTTCTTATCACCGTGTAGCCATTTAAGAATGGAAAATCTTCGTCTTTCAAGTCAAACCAAGCAAAAGGGCTGATGAAGGAGGATAGTTCACTCTTCAAATCTTTCGAGTACGCTGATTGCTATAAAATTCTATGTAGAATTTATGCAAATGGAGAGATTGTTCAGAAGATGTGCTCCATGTCAACTTTGATGACCGAATACGCTTTTCATGGCAGAGATTTTTTAGCAATTCATCCAGGAACTCATAGAACGACTCCCTGCATTTTAGCTCGTGATAAGGCCATTTTGATGAATCTCAACGCAGTTCGTTGTATTATCACAAGCGAATCAATGATTATATTCAATGTATCACCATTGCGCAGTTTCTGTCACCTAGATCGATAATCCCTTCATTTCGAAGATTTCTCGAGACATTGCAGACTATATCCGCGTCGGATCGAAGCGCTTTGGCGGAAGCTTTCCATTCGAGCTCCAAGCCCTTGAGGGAGCGTTAATCATCTACAGTGATCACCTATACAACAAGCTGGATTCATACCAGCACATGGCTCACAAACTTCTATACACATCTGACGATTACACGAACTTTGTATCCATCGAGAGTCTCATTAACTTCAGGACGTGTACCAGGAAATCCACCCATTAAAAGTTCGGCTCAGCCACTTGCAGGACAACACGGAAGCGATCGCTAATTGCATCCAGGAGATCATCTCGTCGGATGAGAACATGCTGGAGCTGTTGCTGACACAGAAGAATAAATTGGGCCATTTGCCACCCACAGAGATGCACTTGTCTGTGGAACTCCTCTTGGAGAACTATTACCGTAGAGTATCGTCCATGCGTTTGTTGAATGTAGTACTCGGATATATCGCGCCAGTGCGATACATTTATCGAGGATATTGAGGGGAAGCAGGAGTTAGCCGCCATCTCGATGGACAATTATCGAAACAAAATCTTGAACCTAAATTTAAATCTGAGCATTGCGCAAGTCTCTCTGGCATTTGGAACCTTTTTGACAGGAGCTTTTGGGATGAACTTGTTGTCAGGGATGGAAACTCTACCCTATGTGTTTTATCTTGTTGCAGGCATCGCGTGCGTTCTATCCTTCATAGTAAGACATAGAGTTGGTTCATGCGGCATGATGTACTCTTTCTTCCAGCTCCGCAACCGAACGATGAAGCAAAGTCCTTTAAAAAGAGAAAAAGCTGCGACTTATTTGTCAGGACTATTCCGAGGAATCGACAATTTTGATGTAGATCTTCACTCTATTCTGTGTCCTAGACCATTTTTATGGACTATTTATGTAACACGTTCCCAGCGGATCAAGACACCGTGCGAATGAGCGACTTTTTTAAAATTTCCAGCTCGATTTTGAAGAGGGAGCTAACGAATCAAGAAAAAGAGAAACTTCTGAGATTGGTGCCTTCTACGAGTATTATGTGCTTTGGGGTGTGAAATACAGATGGAATGGTGGAAAAGGTCCGCATCTTGTCTCTCATATATCGTGTCAGTGATCGTGCTTCTTAGTGTGATGTTTGTTTTATACATGTCTTTTGC
Organism: Blastocystis hominis; assembly: GCF_000151665.1. Classification (NCBI taxonomy): domain Eukaryota; class Bigyra; order Opalinata; family Blastocystidae; genus Blastocystis; species Blastocystis hominis. Next base: position 703,951 of record NW_013171860.1, read on the forward strand.
ATGCATTAAGCCAAACGAGGTCGATTAATAACGATTCTCATCACTTTTTAATGTCAATTGAACTATTTGTTTTCCTCTTCCGCGGTTTTTAGAAGTATTCGCCTTTCCTCATGACTTCAAGATTCAGCCAATCATTTGCAGATCGACATGTAAAAACAATTTTTATCATTTTGCTTTGATGAAGTTGATCGCTCTGCTTTTGGCTACTTTTGCTGGTAGTAAATATGTGTGAAATGTAATATGTAGTTTCATTTGCCATTGAGTGCGAGACCGGAATGGTCCCGATCTACATCAATCGTATCTTCAAGGGAAATGCATTTGAGGAAACCTTGCAGATTTGGGAAGGAGAGCCCAAAACGGGTACTTTGATGTATGAGAAGAATGGCCTCGACTTGGCAAATACTCAACAAAATTATGAGGTTTGCTTGAATAAAGCTCTTCATACTTTGGTTCTTTTGGATGCGTACGTAACATGACTTGTAATTGATGTGTAGTGGTGAAAATTATTGGACCCGTGACTCCTACATGACCATCTCGCAGGAAGGTGGTATCATGATTGGCCGCTATACGCTTAATAAATACTATCGCCGTGAGTTCAAGTTCCAGCCCCATTCCGTTATGGAGAAGGGTTCATCCTGGAAGTACTCGAGCACCTATGCTGAGAATTGGAACACGCAAGACTTTGATGATGCCGCTTGGTCCTCGGGTTCCTACTTCCCTGTCGCCAACACGGACGTTATCACTCGCTACTACCGCAAGACCGTTTCATTCGGTGATTTGGCAGGCTTTGCTTCCTTCGAATTGGCTGTGAACACAAACTACGGTATCGCCATGTACGTGAATGGACAAGAAATCTATCGCCACAACCTGCTTGCTGACGCTTCGGCCACCACTCCCGTGGAAGCAGAGGAGGAGGAGGCGTACTATCATCGTGCTTTTGCGAATCGCCACTTGCTCGACGGATCGGCTGTGCTGGCTGTGGAGATTCATTTCCCTGCTGATCACGCGCCCATCGTGGATCCGTTCAACGCGTTCGTGAATCTGGTGTACGGCAACTCGCACCGTACCTTCGATGGATCGGTGTCGGGAGATCATCTGGACGACTGGTGGGACGAATTGGGTGCGAATCTGTGGGACAACCAGCTGTGCAACAAGTGGTTCGTTGATGGCTTCCCTGCGCAGAACATCTACACGTTCAACAGCAATCGTGCGGAGTACGTGAACTACTACGCTATCACAACGGGTAATTATGACGGAAATCGTCGCCCCACGCAGTGGAAGCTGGAGGGAAGCAATGACGGAGCGAGCTGGGATTTGCTGGATGTGCAGTCCGGTATTTCCTGGAATGGATATGGACAGACAAAATACTTCGCCATTCCTCAAGTGGTGAAGGGATACAGAATGTTCAAGTGGACGCTGCAGGCTTCTTCCATGTATGAGGCCGAGACTTCGGATGTCTCGCTCTACGCTGTGGATCTGGAGATCGCTCCCAAGGAGATCTCCTACGGCAAGAACTTCGTGTTCTACCCTGGACAGGCCGTGAGTATTAATCCTGTCGCCAAGGGATTCTCCAGCTGGAGCATTAACCCCGCTCTCCCTAACGGCATGTCGATCAATCCCAACTCCGGTCTCATTTCGGGAACCGTGCCTTCGGGTGTGGAGGTGGCTCAGAAGACTTACACCGTGTCGGCTACGCTGGCGGGTGCGGAGGAACCTGTGACCGGCGAGCTCTCTATCAACTTCCATACCTGCTTGGGCAATGGATATCGTCGTGTGAAGATCGATGCGGTGAAGGGAAATCGCCGTGCTTCTCAGTACTATGAGATCGTGTCCAATGGAACTGTGGTGGAATCGGTGGTCTTGAACGATATTTATGGAAGCTACACAGAGAGTGATACGTCGTCGACCACCCAGACTAACTATTTCTGTCTGCCTGAAGGAAGCTATGAGATGGTCTTCTATACTTATAATGGAGTTGAGAAATGGGTGGACGGATCGTCCATCACGCTGAACACCTACACGCACACTGCGGCGAGCTTCTTCATTGGAGTGTATTCTGGAATGAGAAACGGCGATCGCATCACGTTCTCGAACAAGTTCTTGATTAACGGAGAGATGGACAAGTGGACTTATCTGGCTGACGGAACGGTGCCTGAGGGATGGAACACTGTGGAGTTCGGCGGTTCGTGGACGACTCTGACCGAAGGCAACACGGTGTCGCAGTCTGTGTGGCTGTTCCGCTCGACTGTGGAGATGGACACCATCCAGGGCTACAACAGCTACGAGCTGAACATGAACTGCCGTGCGGGTGTGGTTGTGTATCTGAACGGTGTTGAAGTGTACCGTGTGGGCGTGGAAGGAGAGGTGACTTCTGGAAGCACCTCCACGATCAATAGCAACAGCTTGAAGCCTCATGTGCTCGTCGGATTGGTGGGTGCCAACTACCTGAAGGAGGGAAGCAACGTGTTCGCTATTGCTGTTGTGAACAGAGATGCCACGGAGCGAGCCATTGACTTCACTGCCATGTTGACTCTGCGTGCGGCGACTGCCGATCTCGCCCATGGAACTCAGCTAACTTCCTCTGCCTCTGGCGGTACTGCTGGAAACGCTTTCAACGGAAACATCGCGAACAAGTGGAGCGCGGAGCTAAAGGGTTCCTTCCTCCAGTTCCAGTGGACGGATGCGCAGTATCGTCGTCAGCAAGTGAACAAGTTCTGCCTGGTGTCCGCTGCCAACGCTCCGGGTAACGAGCCTTCTGCGTTCACTGTGTCCACTCTGAACGGAGAGAACTGGACCCCTGTGGGAACCTACACGGGTGTGTACTGGACCGAGCGTGCTCAGCGCCAGTGCTTCTACCTCTCCGACCCTGTGGCCATCCAGGGCATGAAGCTCGAGTTCACCGCTGTGGCTGCACCCGAGAGTACCACCGTGGAGCTGGCTCTGTTCGATTTCCTGGAGGAGAACACGGACAAGGTTCTTCCCGATCTCTCCTTTTCTCCTGCTGCCACTGTCAGTGGAATCGTCAACGTCCCGATCGAGCCCATTGTTCCTGCCAATCCCTACTACGAGGAGTTCTCTGCGAGCCCCGCTCTGCCCGCTGGTCTGGAATTCGGAAGCAACGGAGCGATCTACGGAACTCCCACCGAGACCGCTTCGGGTGTGTACACGATCACCGGTATCTCGATCAACGGCGAGGCCTTCAACACCACTGTGGCCATTGATATTAAGCAGTGCATGGTAGACGAGTCTCTTATGTATGTCCACATCACCGACACTGGCTCGCGTGGTTATTACATGGGATACGAATTGGTGGATCCTGTTTCGGGCACTGTGGTGGGTAGCCGCAGCGAGTTCGACAACAACGCTTTGTACATGTATCATCCCTATTGCCTGGGTCTGCGCAACTATCAGATCACTATGAAGGATTACTCGCGTGTGGCTTGGCCGGGTAGCCTTGAGATTCTGACGGCCTCCAAGAAGGTTTTGACCTCGTTCACTGTGGGTGGAAGTGTGACTCCCAAGACGGAATCGTTCTTCCCTCGAGAGGGCTACAGCGATGATTTGGATTGGCGCTATCTGATGGACAACACCGATCCTGTTTCCAACTGGTACACGAGTTCGTTCAATGGCGAGTGGCATACTAGCAAGCTCGCCGATATGCCTGCTCCTCAGTACACTGCTGCCTACTACTGCACCACGTTCAATCTGTACTCGGCTCTGCCCTATGCCACCATGGATGTGACTGTGCACACGCGTGGAGGTTTCATTCTGTACATCGATGACGAGGAGAACGCTCGCTACAACCTGCCTCAGGGAGCCACAAACCATCTGACGCAGCCCGTTACCGAGGCGGAGGCCGCTACGGGCATTCGCATCTCGATCGATATGAGCCACGTCTCCAACCAGAATAACGTGCTGTGCGTGGAAACCCACACGATCAGCGTCCCTGAAGAGAACGAGTTCAACGTGGAAGTGCAGTTCGTGTACACTTCGACCGATCTGGTGGTGGATGGAACCAAGACCGCTTCGGATGTCGGTTATGATGACCCCACATGGCACGAGACCAACGCCAACGTTTTCGATAAGAACACACAGAACAAGTTCACCGTCCTGAACACAGCTGCTGTGTCTGGATCGTACCACGTGTGGGTTGCCTGGACCTACAACAACAACCGCCGTGTGGTCATCAACTACCTTCGCTTCTATGCTGGTAACAACTGGGATCGTCGTCCCAAGCATCTGGATGTGTACGGATCGAACGATAATGGTGCGACCTGGCAATTGTTGATGGCGCAGCAGCCTACCTGGGAGACCGGTGGCGGCTGGAACTACAACCGAGAGTACTCGTTCACGAACACGGTAGCTTATAACATGTACAAGCTGGAGGCTTACAGATCCACGAACGAGGGTATCGAAATGGCCGAGGTCTACTTCGGAAACACCAAGGCTGCTGAGATTTGCGCCTCGCAGGACAACTATTCGAGCGCGTACGTGGGTAGCAAGGCGTTCATTTCCTGCCCCACTGGATACAGCGGCTTCATCTATCGTAACTGCGTGTCGACGCCGACGGGCAACCAGCTGGAGGAGGAAGAGGACAACCAGTGCACGCTGCTGCCTCCCATCGCTGTGGTCTACGGCATTAACAACCAAGTGACCATCATCTACCAGAAGCAACAGTCCTTCGAGCCCACGGTCAGCGGATCGGTCGAGTCCTACAGCGTGGCTCCCGAGCTGCCTGCCGATCTGACGCTCGATCCCACCACTGGAGTGATTTCCGGAGCTTTGCAGAGCACGCAGACTGGAAACAAGTACACCATCACGGCGACCAACTCGGCTGGATCGCTGCAGACCGAGATTTCTCTCACCTCGATCGTTGTAAACTGCGAGGCCACGGCTGAGTATCTGGCCACGAACCACGGCGAGTACTCGGTGGCTGTGTGTCCTGAGTACTACACGGGTTACGCGATGGCTCGCTGCATGGGAGGCGAGTTCGAGGAGCCCAGTCTGGAGCACTGCACGCCGCGTCTGAGCGGTTTCTTCACCTACGGAGTGAACTCGATCGTGATTAAGACTGGAGAGGCGCTGACCCCGATCTCTCTGCTGACGGACGGAGCGTTCCCTTCGATCTCGTGCAACAAGGATCTGCCGGAGGGTCTGGTGCTGGGTGAGGACGGAACCATCTCGGGTACGCCCACTGTGCCTTCGCCTGCTGCCGATTATGAGATTACCGGAACCAACAGCGCGGAATCCAAGTCGGTGACGATCAGCATCACGGTGGAAGATAATGGCTGCGAGGCTCTGGACGAGTTCCCTGCTGTGATGAACGGAGCGACCTCGGAGGCTGCTGTGTGTCCTGAAGGTTATTCGGGCATGGCGACGCGTGAGTGTGTCAATGGCGTGTTCCAGCCCATCAACTACGAGGGATGCACGCTGCTGGCTCCTTCCAGCTTCTCCTATTCGCCCGCTTCGATGAGCCGCGACTCGCTGGAAGCGATCCGCATCGAGCCCTCTGTGTCGAACAAGGTGGACGTGTTCTCGTGCCCCTCGCTCCCCAGTGGTCTGCAGCTGCTGGACAACGGAGTGATCGCCGGATCGATCAAGGAGGCGGACACCTACACCTTCACTGTGACTGCGAGCAACGACGCGGGCTCCGCCCAGGCGACCGTGACCATCACGGTCACGCCGATTGGTTGCTCGGGAGTGGAGGGAATCTCGCTGGCTGACGGAGAGCGCTACGAAGAGCCCTGCCCTGAGAACTACCACGGTGTGGCGTATCGTACTTGCAGCAATGGTGAACTGTCGATTCTGAAGATGGACGAGTGCGTGCTGGACTTGCCGACCAATCTGGATTACAAGGAGAAGGAGATCGTGGTTACCACGAACGTGAACTACGAGGGATTGAGCGCTATGTACAACGGAACGGTGGAGTCGTTCACAATTTCGCCGGAATTGCCCGAGGGAATGGGTATTGCCTCGGATTCGGGTGCTATCTATGGAACTTCGGTGAATGCAACGGATCGTACAGAGTATGTGGTGACTGCGAGCAACTCTGCTGGCAGCACCAACGTGACGATTTACATCACTGTGGATGTGCCTCACTGCGAGGCGATGGCCGATTTCCCGCGAACCGCCGCGAACGAGAGCTATTCGTACGATTGCACGCTGATCTCTGGCTACAAGGGAGTGAGCGAGCGAACGTGCGTGTTGAACGAGGGCGGTGCTTCGGCTACGTGGGCGATTCCGACTTCGTATTGTGTGGAGGATAAGCTGGATCTGTACTTCTTGATCGGAATCGTTCTGATCATCATCGGTGTGGTTCTGCTGATTCTTGGCATTCTCTTCATGGTCAAGAGAGACAGAAAGACCCTGCCTAAGAAGCCTTCCTCTAAGACTACTGCACCTCCTGCCCCGGTTGCTGCTGCTCCGGCTCCCAAGGCGGCTCCAGTGGCTACTGCTCCTGTGCCAGCACCTGTTCCGGCACCTGCCCCAGCCCCTGCTCCTGTTCCGGCACCTGCCCCAGCCCCTGTTCCTGCTCCTGTTCCGGCACCAGCTCCGGCTCCCGCTCCCGCTCCTGCTCTAGCCCCTGCTCCTGCTCCTGCTCCTAAGACTGTTACATTGTAAATGTGTTTGCTGTAATGGATTGTTTGTTTCTTTGAGCCATGACTTCACCAACAGAAATTTGGATAGGGAAGATTTCTCTTAGTTGATGTCGTTACATTGGATTCTGGACTATCAGTTCTTTGACCGTGATTTCAGTGTTTTTCACCTGTATATTCATATTGACTGCGTATGACTGTTCCTTTGGAAAGCAGTAGAAAGCACAGTCGATGGAGTGTGTTTTGGTTTGCTTTTTTCCTCTTACCTTTTTTCCTGTATATTGCATATTCATTAGTACTGTTAAATGACAGTAATATTCATATTCATGGTAAACGATGGAAACAATACCGAAATGACGTTTTTGTGCAACGATTTGTTATTAGTGTAGCATTTGAAATATATCACATTATAGTTTAGAAAAATAGTGTTGAAAATGAAAGTGAAATCGTCCTTTCAACAACAAGCGCAACACCTCAACTCAGGAGTAATAGTAGTATTTTTACATATGCTTTGATTATTCTAGAAGATAATAATCACTCGTCCCGTTCGAGTGAAGAGATTGAGAATAACCAAGGGGATTTGGCTTTGAATCCTAATAGTAGCCAACGCGAGTCCGATCAAGAAGCTGCTACTGACTCAGTAAACAGTCCAAAGCCTCGTGAGTTGTTTTCTCTATGCTTTATTGTTAGAAGTGTTCGCTACCCCTTCTTTTTTGAGAAAGCGATACACTATTATTCATCCCCCCTCGCGCCGTCCGACGAATCCATTCCAAAAGGATTTTACTCGTCCTCCAAGCAGAATCATCAGAACTATTTCAACTTCTGCTTCTCGAAATTCCAAATCCTATAGTCCCAACACACAAGACACCAAACTGACCGACATTCAACTCAAAAGAGCGCAGATCGAGGAGAAATACATCAACGCCAAGAATCGCTTGGATTTTAACAGGCGTCGCAACAATCTGGCCGGCGATCGGTTAAAGCAAGACCAGCAGGAAGTCGCTCTCTTTTTAGAAAAGCTCCGCGAGGTTCGAACTCTTGAACGTGAGTATTTTCAACTGAATCCGGAGCAAAACGAGATGGAAAGCGACGAGATTTACGACACGACGGATAGCGAGATTCAAATGAATTTGTCGAACGACGCAAACGACGCAAACGAGGATGAAAAACCCGATCGCGACAAAGTGAGCGAGACCAAGGAGGATTTCGATTCAAAACCCGATCGCGACAAAGTGAGCGAGACCAAGGAGGATTTCGATTCAAAACAAACAGAATCCAACTCGATAGAGCACGAGCAATCGTCTTTGGCTCCTTCCTCAGTCAAAAAACGAATCCTGTTTAAGTCCGATGCGATGGGGAAAGTCCAGCGAACGCTAGTGAAATATGAAAGGAAAGTCTCGAAACTCGGAAATGAGCCACAAAACAGCCCTTTAGAAACACAAAAGAGTTCGATCGCTTCTCCACCCAAACAATATCGATCCGTCTACAAGCAAAACAAAGGTAGTCCTCGCTGTTTCGTTCCATTCAGACCTTTACGACGAAGCTCGGAAGCTGTTTTCGCCGTTCGAGCAATCCTTAGCAGAGATCGCAGTGTGCGAAAAATGCCTGCTTTTTGTAGGGAGCGAAGAGCATCCGTATTCTGCGAACTATCCATGTAAAGTTTGTTTCTTTGTTTGTGAACGCAGTTAAGCACTCGAATAGCTCGTTTGACGTTACAATCGTAGCAGCAGCGACGTAGTTTTGAACTCACACCATCATGAACAGAGTGAATCGACTGTCGTTTCTTCCGTTTCTGCTGCAACGGTGGAAAGGGTGGAAATGATCGGAGATTGTGAGGCGTAGAAGCTATTCGATTGCAGTTCTAACGCACCCGAAACAAGTCAAAGACGCTGTGGAACGGATCAAATCGCTCCATCTTCCATCGCGTGTGCGTATCATTTTATACATTCCGCAGAAGAACAGCAAGGAAAAGAACGATTATCCTGTGAACAAATTGCGAAACATCGCGATTGTGAACATCATCACAACGCATTTTTTAGTGATGGACATGGACATGTGGCCAGCTCGTACTTTCCTGCTTTCTATATCATCTAGCAAATCTGTATGAGGAGTTGTACGCGCTTCCCACAGGTTTACAGATGACGCAGAAGGCGGCAGTGATCGTTCCCGCGTTTTTCTTAGAGAAGCGATTTGTGCTGAACAAATGCGATGGCATCATGAGTTGTGCAGAACGGTATGAAGATTGTGATGGATTGTGATGTAGATCGAATCAATTATTCCCTCGTAACAAGACGGAATTGATCGATTGCTTGGACGCAGGACGCTGTTTATATTCGAAAAAAGGAACGAAAACCCACGTATCGAATGAACCGGAGTCCTAATTTGAAATAGTTATATGTCCAGAATGACTGGAAACAGATTCCTTCCTCTCTGCGCTATGCGCAACTGACTTGCTTCCACAATCGATTCCAAGAACCGTATTGAAGCGCAATTGGGTTGATTGTAGGTATGTGATGATTCGCTATTCCGAGTCAACGCCTTATTTCGACGAGCGTTTTGTGAATTACGGGTGCAACAAAGTGCAATTCATCGATTTGCTTCGCAATATGGGGTATCGTTTTTACATTCTCACGCAATCATTCGCTATGGATGTTGCTCATCACGAGTACACACGTAGCAAGCGACTCATTTTTCTAGCTCCCCGTTGCGAAGCGCATACATTCGCTCCCTTCATCAAGGAGATCGTCCTTTAATGCAACTCGCATGCTTCGAATTCATGTCCAAACTGGACTCCAAGTTCGCTCTCATCTCCAAAACTCGCTTTTGCCATCAGCATCAGCGTGCCACGTATTCCTTTCCTCAATTAAAATCAACTGTTTGTAACAAACAAACGAGTAGATCGATTCTAAATACTTGGCAACGATCGGATGATCTAAAGGCTTGATGTGAAGACAGGCGAAGAATTTCAGTAGAATTCGCTCAACTCTTCGTCCCTACACATTACACAACCAAATAACCAAAAATAATACCAAAATAGCCCCTTTGTTATCGTTCTCTTCCGTGAAAATGCCAACGCAAACAGTCAACATGCCGTAAAGATTGCCGCCATAGATATCGGTGAGATACCGGTCGCCAACCATCATTACTTCGCGCGCTGAAACGCCTGGCCACAAAGAAACGGTCTCAAGCAAGCCATCAGGTTTCTTCTGCTTGTGGCGAATGACTCGGATGCCCAACTCTTCCTCGATCGCCTCTGCATGGAGATAACCCTTGTCATCATCGGAACCTACGTGGAATTTCAAATTCAAAACCAAACCTGCAGAATTTGAAAATATTACGACTTTATCATATCCAAACAATTTCTGACATTCTCGAACTGCGCTATCGATGTTTTTATTCATGACGAACGAATAAGGAGGAGTGAGCGTATTATCCTTATCAAAAATTACAGCCTTCACACCACATTTCTTTAAACTGCCAATAACACGAAAACACCTCGTCTTACCTAGCAAACGGGATATCGGCAACAGATGCAAACGAGAGCATGGGGAGAAGCTTGCGCTTCTCCTGGCGACTAAAAAGAATTTTAAGAAAGCCTCGAACTCCAGAACTCTACATCTCACTGGACGAGCGGTTTTGGTACATTCCATGACTGCACCATGATTCTCGAGGATTTGGAAGTACTATAAAACAAACACGAGATTCGTAATAGGTTTAAATGACTATAATCCATATCTCTTTCTATACACGACTTTCGGCAGGTTGGCCGCAATATCCAGCAAATGTCTCTCCACAAGTAGCAACTTCCTCTTGCCAATATGCTCGAAGCACACAATGTTTCCGTAATTGCCCAATCTCTTTCCCGAGATGTGCAGCACTTTCGCCGCTCGCTTCGCCAGCTTTCTATACTTCTTCGCACTACACTCGACCCCCTTCTCCTCCCCTACTCCATCAGCCGCTCCAATCGATGACCCTTCCAATGCATCAACGCGTTTTCCAGCTTCGCATCCCTGGTTTCCCTGGTTTCTCCAGTTTCTCCAGTTTCTCCGATTCGGATCTGGCAGGCCACGGCGGCCTCGCGGTTGGCGAGGACCCACCGCATGTCCTTCTTCGAAAAGAACATCGTGGAAATGGGTTCCACGGACCGCGCGAATTCTGGCGGCAAGGCGAAGACGGCGAGCTCCAAATCGCGGTTCACGCGGCGTTCGTCGAGATCGTAGGCGGTGAGCGAGTTATCCGCCAGCGCGGCGAGCAGCGTCCACTTCCCCGGAACCGCGGGACTGCCCTCCGCGGGGGCCAATCGGAGGGCTTTCCGGCTCCGCACGACGGTAACCGCGGTAATAGGCAGGGCGGGCGAGGGCAGCGGGGCGAAGGAAGCGGCGCGGGTGACGAGGTCGAGGTCGACGATGGCGATTGTGCGGCAGAGCGCCGTCACCACCAGCGAAACAGTGTTCCGCGCCTCGCGGACGCGCGCTACGGTCACGGAGGTGAGCGGAGGAAGCGGCGAGGCGGCGAGATGCCCGGCAAAGAAGCACTCGCCGTCGAGGGAGTCGATGCGGCAGTCGCCCGAAGCGCTGACCGCCAGCACGCAGAGCGTCCGCAGCGCCAGGAACTGCACGGAAACCGCGGGGAAGTCGCGGAGAGCGGGAGGCAGAGGCACGGGCTGGACCTAGAGAGGAGGAGGAGGGCGGTGGGAGCACGGTGAGGTCGGCAGCGCGGAAGCGGAAGAGCTTGATCTGCGCCATGTCGCTGACGAGGAGAAGACAAGCGTCCTCGTCTTCGAACAGCGCCGCGCTGTGCGTGTTCCGACCGCCCTCCAGATGGATCCGAGCCAGGCTCTGGAACCCGGAGGACAGGGCAAACGGGGTCGACGACACCGTCTCCTTGCCGGGGTCGGCGCTCCCCGCGGGGGAGACGGAGCGGTCGGGCTCGCCGAGCCGGACGAGCTCCACGCTGTGGTCGAACTACGTCAAACCCCGATCCCACGCCTACGCGGAGCAGGCAGTGCTTCGCCTGCGCGGCCACCGCGGGGCAGAAGAAGGAGGGGAACCCGTACAGCCGGAAGGTCAGCGATTCGAGGCGTCCTTGAAGATTATAGACCACTAAATTCCCGTCGGCGCCGCCGCTGATGATCGCCAGCATCGCCAAATCCTCGTTCACCGGCCGCAGCACCGGCAAGTCCGAGCTCCCCGTCCCCGCGGGGACGGGTGCGGCCGCGGGGGTCTGAGCGTTTCGCCGGAGCACGTCGAGCTGGTGCTTGAGCGTTTTGAGCTTGGTGGTGAGGAACAGCGTCGAGGCGTTATTCGCGGTTAATTGCACGGTCGAGCACAGAATGTCGTGCGTGTGCGAGCGGTACGTCGCCGCGTGGATCCACCCACTCTCGGTTTCCACGGTTTCTCCGGTTTCTCCGGTCCTGTCTTCGTCGCGGTGCGCAAACACGCAGAGCTTGGCGTCGACGCCGCCGCTCACCAGAAGCGTGGTGGGGACGCGCTTCCCCGCGGTTTGCGCGTCGAGGTAGGAGAAGACGGAGAGCGTGAGCACGTCGCCCTCGTGCGCCTTGAACACCTGCAGCATCACGCGCTTCTGCACGTTCCAGATCTGCACATACCCGCGGCTGTCGCCCGTCGCCACTCTACATCGAATTTCCCGCGGGAGGCTACAGAGACGGGCTCAGAAACTGCACCGACCACACCACCGTCTTCTCGCTCTTCGCCTGGCTGACTTCCAGACTCTCCGTCCTGGAGGTCGCGACGTGGTAGACGTAAATCTGGCTGGATCCCGTGCCGCAAACGATGCTGCTGCCGTCGCGCGACCACGCGCAGCTCATCACGCGGGCTTTGCACCTAGGCGTGAGGCGCGGCGCATGCGCAGCACATCTGGATCGAACGGAGGTAGGTGACGCGCTCGCCCGAAAGATCGAAGAGACGCAGAGAGCCATCTTCGCAAGCACACACTGCCGTGTCGTTGTGGGGGTGGCGCTGCATCATCCATACGGGGCCACCGTAAGAATCGCTTTGCACCTCGACGCGGAGCTGGTGGAGATTTAGCTCGAAAATTTGACCTTGAAGACCTGTTCCAAACAAGCGATATCTGTATATTGGCTCCTCTTCGTTGTCTATCTTGTTGGTCCACACGAGGGAGCGAATCGACAAGTTTTCGTGACCGCTAATTACCTACGCTTCAGATACGGCTGGTATTACGGTACGGATTCACAAAACCATTTCTCTTCCGTGTTCCAAAGCTCGATATTTCCGTTTTCTCTTCCAATCGCAAGCATGGGCAACTCGGGATGATACGCCATTGCACAAACAGCGGAAGGCATCCACTCGAAAAAATTGCATCGATGAACTTCCATGAGTGGCTTGTTTTCCAGAAAACTAAATAACTTAAGTAGATCCCAAAATCGGGGCAAATTATGGAACTCAATAGCCTTCAATCGGAGTACTAGAACAGTAAATTTTTAGAGGGTGGATCATCCTATCGTTGCGCCGAAACACTAAAATCTCTTTCTTCGAGAGATACAAAAATGTTAGACTTGGCGTTCTTTCAACAACTCCCTAAATTTGTACACGATTTTATGCATAAATAAATGATTCATAGGAACTACACTGCCATCTCCATGGAAGTGTTCGTCTCGATACGATTTTGGAGTTGTACCAGCAAAGTCATTCCGTTGAAGAAGTGGAGAACGTGAAAAAGCTCCTCGATGGGAAACGCTCCCTTCAAGAGTTTCTGTTCGTGTGTTGCATGAGAAATAGGTGCTTCAAGATTTTCGATGTCATCCACACGGTGATAACGACTCGAGCTTCGTTGGAGCGAATTACTCGAGAGTTCATCGAGGATTGTGTGCGAGACGGCGTTGTCTACGTAGAAATTCGTACAACGCCGCGTTGCTACACTTCGGAAGACATGTCGTTGTCATTGTCTGAGAAGGAGGGAATCGATGTAATTTTGAACGAAATGAAAAAAGCCGAAAAAGCGTTCCAAAACCAAATCGTAACTCGCTTGGTACTGAGCATCAATCGAAGTGAGAGCGCGTATTTGCCCACAAGTGATTTTGATTTAGGGAGAAAGCGCTTCGTACCGCCCAACTGGCCATTCAGTACAAGTCTTCAGGAGAATTGCATGTTGTTGGAGTCGAGCTCTCAGGAAACCCCACCGTACTCTCAGCCTTCTGCTCTTTCCATAGGCTGCCCCTTTCTCCTATTTCCGCGAAGCCTTTTCATTACTCAAGAAGCACGCCATTCCAACCACAATTCACGTTGGCGAGGTTCCCAACTCCAAAGTTTTGAGTTCAAAGTGTTGCTGCGATCGCGACGAATTTCAAAAATGTCGAGATATCCAGGACATTCTTGATTTTCGGCCGGATCGCTTTGGACATTGTTTGTTTCTCGTACTCAAATCCACAATCGATTCACAATAGAATGACGCAGACTTGGAGGTCGTTAAGCAGATGCACATTCCCATCGAGGTCTGTCCCACTTCAAATTTGATGACACTGGGGATCCAAAGCCTTTCAGAACATCCAATTTTGAAAAAAATCGAGGGCGTGATTCCGTTTTCTGTTAATACAGACGATACTGCTCTGTTTTGCGTTTCGCTCAGTCAGGAGATCGCTTCTGTAGCGAAGGAACTTCAGTGGAGTAAGGAAGAGGTAATCAGTTTTGCACGTGGGTGTGTTTGCCAAGTGCTTGAGAAGGACCCCGCTGTTGTGGGCTTTTTACAAGGAAAAGTGGAGCAGTTTGCAAATAATTTAAACTTAAACTAGTTTCATTTTTTGTTGTATTCTTTGTGTTTGTTATAAGTTGCGCGAATCTGTAACTTTATGATGTCCCCCTATGACGAATTTGACGCGTATGAGGCGTAGAGTGGTGTGTTTTGATTAGAGAGGCAATCAAGCTTTTTGATGAAAACGAATTTGTACAACTATCGTATGAAGAGCGTATGCGTCCCTTATTTCTGTTATTGTCTAGAGATACAAGAACTTCGACGAATGCAAGTTATAGAGGTGATATTTGAGTGAATAATTGACGCACAGAACAAGTTAAAAGAAATAAAGAAAAACAAACTAAAAGAAAAGGAGGAATTAAGCACCACATTATCATCCATTCAGAGCGAATATGATAGCTGCGTAGCGGATTGTAAAGAGCTGACGGAGAGGGAAGAGTTAATCAACTTCATTGAGGACCATGCCACCGTTCCATCTGCCTTAGACTCTAACGGCTAGGTAAAAAACCGAGAAGTCGACCGAGAAAGCTCGTTCAGTCAGGCGAGCGCTTTGTCAGCCTCTTCTCGTATCCACACTCTTTTTGGTTTATTCTTGCAGTTTTCCCTTCTGGATTGCAAACCACACAAGATAAGACCATCACGAACCTCCGTCGTATCGCCATCTCCGGTCCTCTTCAAGTACCTCTCTCTTTTTTATATCTAATTCCGCAGTATTTCATCGGTTCTCTCCCCGAAATCAAAGACAATGTATTTATCAAACTGTACATCGACCCATCCTACCAATTCTCCGATGAAACCGCCTCCGTTCTGTCGGATGAGTCTTTTTCCTCCACCGTGTATCTCGAAAACGATGTTTGTAACGATCTCCGAAGGGAGGTGGGTGTGGTTCGCGGATTACTGCATAACCACATCGTTTTGTATTATCAAGAAATTAGTCTGCGTGGCGTGTGCGGATATGCGATGGAATACTGCAAATACGGCAATCTGCACGACTATATCGTGAAGCATGGAGCATTAGATGAATCCACGATCCGCGTGGTAATGAAGCAAATGCTGGAAGCTCTGAGCTATTTAGCGTCGAAACACATCGTTCATAGGTGAGATGGAGCAGGAGATGGGATAATGTGTAGAGACATCAAGACAGCGAACATCCTGATTGCTGACACCGATCTATACAAGCTGTGCGATTTTGGCTCGTGTTTCGTGATCGAAGTTGCCATCCTCTCTCTCTCTTTCTCCTCTAGAAATCAGCGCGGAACACGATCGTCGGCGACGGATCATTTCGTGGAACCGACGTGTACATTGCGCCGGAATCGGGTCGAGGGTTCCAACGTGGCCGCTCCGACATCTGGAGTCTTGGCTGCTGTTTGTACGAGATGATAACCGGCGAAATCCCCTGGAAAGCCATCCGAAATGAGAGCAAAACGCGCGAGAGCGTTATTTATCGGATCACGCGGGCCAACACGCGGCCGGAAGTCAAGCCGGAGACGTGGGACGCGCTGAGCCAGGAGCTGAGAGATTTGTATCTCCAGTGTTTGAACGTGGTATGTGAGGGAGAGAGCGATGAAGGCTAGGATGAGAATTCGCGTCCCACCGCTGCAGAGTTGCTGAAGCATCCTTTTCTTGCTAGCAAGTTGTGTGTTTGTTTGAGCAAACGAAGGGCGAAGCGATACGATGATTGAAGCTATGGGTTGGTTCCATTCTGTATTATTATTATTATTATTATTATTATTATTATTATTATTATTATTATTATTATTATTATTATTATTATTATTATTATTTGTAAGATTCTTGGTAACAACATCATGTCTCTATCAGCATTCCACATCTATGAAACACGAATTACAATGAAGGATTGGGTGCCAATTTTCGCTTCCCACTCTTCCCGAAGTTACCAAACCACGCTGTATTATTACTACTTGTGCACCCACCTTCATGGGCCGCATGCTTGTTCAAACAAAGAGGCCAAACATTTACATGATCTACTAATTCGGGCTGGCTCCATTCATAATCCTTGGATCGCACAAACCCGTTTGCATCACGCAGCAAATCGGCCTCCTCGGGCCCTCGCGAGCCTCGCACGTACGGAATGGGCTTAATCTTCTTTTCCTCGAGCTCATGCAGCAGCGGCGTGAAAATCTTCCAGCTAATCTCCAGCTCATCGCCTCGCACAAAGTGACTAACACCCTAACGCCCTCTTGCCTCGCCTACCTGTGATCGCCGCGGATGATATCCAGAATGAGTCTTTCGTACGCTTCGGGCAGCGTGAAATCGTATTTCTTCTTGTACGTCATGTCCAGCTCGCCCGTCACCGGCATCGTCTCGATGCCTGGCGACTTCACGTTCATCTTCATGTAGATCGCCGTGTCGGGCTGCACGCGCAGCACGAACTCGTTCCGATTGCTGTGCTCGAACAGCGGACAGCTCATATCCTTGAACTGGATCCGGATCTCCGCCTTCGACTCGTCCAGCCCCTTTCCGCACTTCAAATAGAACGGAACGCCGTACCATCGCGGCGTGTTGATCGTCCTACGTCTCACCACGCCTCGCCGCGCCTACAGCACCGTCGCCGCGAAGGTGGCCGTGAGAGAGTCGCTGGGCACGGTGGGGTCGTCGAGGTAGCCGGGCTGCGTGGCGTTGGCGACGTATTGGCCCACGACCGTGCGGTCCAATCGCAGCGGAGAGATGGCCTTCAGCACGCGCACCTTCTCGTCGCGGATGTCCGTGCTGTGCAGAGAGAGAGGCTGCTCCATGCAGATCAGCGAGACGATCTGGAGAAGGTGGTTCTGCATCACGTCGCGGATGATGCCGTAATGATCGAAGTACCCGCCGCGGCCGTCCACGCCCAGCGTTTCTTTGAAGACGATTTGGACGTTGTCGATGTAGTTGCGGTTCCAGATCGCGCTGAAAATCATGTTCGAGAACCGAGTCACCATTAGGTTCTGCACCATTTCTTTACCCAGATAATGGTCGATTCGCTGTGGATTAGCATTGCATTCCATAAAACATACGTAAATCGACTCTTCCGCGAAGAGACTTTGAAGGAAGGTGTTTAATTCCCGGCTGCTGTCATAGTCGCGACCGAAGGGCTTTTCCACGACAATTCGATCGTAGCCCTCGTTTTCCATGCAGGTGTCTAGGAAATTAGGGGGACAACACACACAAACCGTGAATGCACTTGCTGACAGGATTGAACTGGGATGGAGGGATGGCGTAGTAGAAAAGACGATTCTTACTGCATACGAAACGTTCCTTGCCATTCTCCACATAGCGCAAGCATTGAGTGACTTCCATGTCGTTCAAACGGTCATTTAGTCTAGCAAAATCTTCAACCGAATCATACTGGCCACTCTGGTAGTGGCAAATGTGAAGGAAGCGCTCCACACAGTCGCAATTACGCTTCAAAGCACCTCGCAGCTTCTCTCGGAACGACTCATCGTCCATTTTCGTGCGCGCATATCCGACAATTGTCGTATAGCGAGGCAGGAGAGAATGTTTAAATAGAGAAAACAGAGCAGGAAACGTCTACGATGGATCGAAGCCCTCCAGCCCTACCTTAAGCATTGCCAGGTTTCCAGAAGCTCCGACAACAATTATAGATAAGGTTCCGTCATAATCAGGATTTCCCTTTCCCCAGACGCGTTCAATAGACGGCATGCCAGTAGTACTAGTACAAGAGTATTCACTCTCAAAAGAATTTGAAGACGAAGACATCTTTGATATTAGGATTTATAATGAAAACTCTTTTTTCTCCTGTGCCTGACAGCAGATGAAACAGGATTTTCGTTCTTGGATCCATATGATCGCTTCGAAATTGAGTAGAGTCCAAGGTTCTCGATTCCTATATGCTAATAGTTTGCCATTTCGGGAATAGATACTCTCCTTCTCTAGGCTCCACAAAAACGTTCATTTCTAACAAACAATCCACTAAGTCAACAAAAGAACGACTGACGAATTACTAGTATCACCACAAGAAAATGTAACACAACTAAGTATCCAGAAACGGCGCAGCGCACATTGGAAGACCGAACCATTTTCTGGGCCACTTTAAAACTAACCTCCTCCAGCGGATTGGTAGATAGCTCCGAAGAGTGGTATTTGCTCGTGCTTCCGAACCGATCGTACGTTCTCTACGCGTTATCCACAAACCCGATGCGCAATACTGAAGCTCCCTTCTCACTGCTTAATCTTCCCTTAATCCCTTCCCCAACCCCTACTGTGCCTTCAGCTGGTTGATCACATCATACAGCGAATCCAGCGATGCCTTATCCCGACTTCGCTCCGCCTACCTCGCATCATCCCCTCTTCTCTACCTCCAATTCATCCACTCGCCGCTTGTACCGATCTCTCTGATCCTTCAAAATCACCTCCACGTTGCTGCTGAACCCCGTGACGGCAGTCGCCCCATCCGACCCAATGACGCGCTGCTCCAACTCTGCGATCTGCGTCTCCATCCGCTTCATCGCCTCCTCGTCATCCCGGAGCTTTTCCTCGAGCGCGTGGCGGTCATTCTCACTCTGCATGTACTTGTTATAGATCTCATTGAAGGTGGAGCGAAGCGAACTGTTGCTCGTCTCCAAGTGCCGAATCTTGTCCAGCAACACCGCTTGCAAGTCCGGCACGGGCAGCTCCGCCGAGGCCGTGAATTCCACGGGGATTCCGACGCTCTGCAGAGAGAAAGGAGGCGACAACCCGACTTGCAGTGTGAGCAGAATGCTCTGGATTCGCTTCATTTCCGTTTCGCTGATTCGCGTGCGAAGTTCTTCGTTCAATTCGGCGAGCTCGCTGCGCAGCTGCGCGAGCTCCGCGGCGTGCTGCGTCCGGAGCGTCTCCTTCTCCGCTGCGGCGCGTGAAGCCGCGGCGTCCTTCTCGGCTTTGAGGGTTTGGATGGTTTTCCGAAGGTCGCTCACGAGATTGGAGACGTCGTCCGATCGCATCGTCGGCGTTGAAATCGAAATCGACGTCGAGGTCGACGTCGAGGTTGAGGTCTGGAGCTCCGAGCCTTCGATGGAATTCGATGGAAGCGCCTACGAAGCGACTCGATGCTGGTGGCCTGGCGTTCGAGTTCGGTGTTGAGAAGCGCGATCTGGCTTTCGTAGCCTTCTTCTTTCTGCTCGAAGGATTCTTCGGTTTGTTTGAGGCGCTCTTCGGCGATTCGGTTCGACTCCTTCTCTTTGAGAAGCTCTGCTTGCAGCGAGTCGATTTGGCCGCGCAGAAACGCGACTTGCTGCGTGATCGCCGAGCCGTCCACGTCGGGACCCACGCTGTTTGTCACGGAGTAGTACTCATTGATCTCTTTGTTCTGCGCGTCAAACGGTGCATTCAATCGAGACAAGCGTCGCGATTTGGAGCTGGAGGCGGACGTTTTCTTCGTGGGTGGAAGACAAGGAAGCGAGCGACTCGCCGAGCGATTTCAATTCGTCGTCTTTGCTAGAAGGGAACGAGCAAGGATAGCGGGCTTACTGCTTCAGCTCGTCTTCGAGGGAGTCGTTGAGCTCTTTCTGTGGGTGAATAACATGCGGAGAAACGTACCAGACGAGCGATTTCCTTGCGAAGCGAGCTGTTCTCGCTCTCGGTGGACGATTTCTGCTTGTTTGCAGACTGCAGCTGCATCACTTGTTGTCGCATTCTATAGTAAGGAAAAGTCCTTTACCGCTACTCGCTGTTTAAAGCATCCAGACGTTCTGATTCGGTGATAGCTTCCACGTACTGCGTGTAAATGGTTTTGGACTCTTGTAAGAGCTGGCTCGGGTCAACCAGCGATGAAAGATCGGAGTAATACACGGACATGAGGTTTTCAGCGAACCTGACAGTAAAGTGAACGAAAGTGCAAATACTGGGAGCGGATCGTTAAGTGATCGATTTCTTCCTGGTACGACTTCAACAAACCCTTCATGAACGTCATTCTCTCTCCTGCTGCCACAGAGCGCAACTCTTTCGTTTTTGTTGCTAACTCCTTTCTGGATTTCACACTCGATTCTTGAGATTTGGAGATCGTTTCGAGACTCTCCTTGATGCCCTTTACCTTTTCTGGAATATTGAACTGATTCCAAAAGAGAATCTGCGCATCCAGGGACTTTGAATAGGCGTTCTCCATAAGATTTTGTATGATTTTATGTCACAGCGCATTTTCAGCATGGCACCAGAATTTATAATTAGAAAGCTCTCCCTTTGTGTGTAGAAAAAACAGGATAAAGCTACTGTTGACTTTCCAACTCTTCTTTCAATATTTCCTTGGCCTCTGAATCAAGTTCGGGGATTCCAAGATCAAGAACCTCTCGGTTTATTCTTGTTTTCAGTAAATACTACGAATAAGATCATTGTGTGCAACGATACGCTAATCTCCTCAGAGAGGTCATAGAGAACCGGGTAATCAACCGACTGGATCCACAGTATGTACTTGTCAATGTACAGAGTATTCAAAATATATTTTCGTTCGGAGTACTTAAACACCTTCTTAATCTACAATCGACCTCTCTCCAAATCCGCACATCAAGTAAGCATTTTAATATTCGACGCTTCCCAAGTTTGATGATCAATGCACAATCCCGAATGCACAACCTCGCTAGATCATATCTTCTTAGGTAAGGATAAATGAGAACTCTCCTAATAAATGACACAAGAACAGTGTGCAAAGATGAAAGCTGGTTCAACCAGGACAAAGTGGGGGAGAGGATGGAGATCGTCCATGCTGATTCCGTGTTTGGATCATTCTGTGTCATTCGAACGTCATAGCAATAAGCACACAGAATATCCACTAACGAGAACAAAATGTGACCTCGACGATCTTTCGGAATCGAGAAGCTGATTGGTCGAATTGAGCCAATCAAATCGTTTTCTTCTTTCGTCAGTTCGCACATTTCCTCGTGGCTAAATCGGTGGGATCCCACGTGCTGCCGAATCTGCTCTGCGACTGCTCGTGCCTTCGCCGCTTCGGGGGAAGTAGAAGTAGAGGTGGAAACCGTGGAAACCGTGGAAACCGTGGAAGTCGAGGTGGAATTGGGGGGATCGATGGTCAGAATCATGGAGGGAATGTGGGGCGTTACATCGAGAAACTCCCGCTTGGTTTCCACGATTTGCTCCGCCGCACGACTTTCGCTCTCCAAAAATTCCCCCGATTTCTGACACGGCGTTTCATCGATCTCGGTAATCAGCGATTTCCCGCGGGAGGAAGGCGTTTCACTGATTAGCGGTTTCACCTGAATGGGCGTTTCATCTCCCGAGCGCGATTTGTGTTCCTCCTTTTTCTCGCGGTTTTCTGTCGCTTGCTGGGGCTCTCCGTTGGATCCCGACTTGTCGAAATCGTAGAAATCGTAGAAATCGTAGAAATCGGAGGGCGGTACGACGGGCGGGTTTCCCTCCTCCTTGACGCGTTTTCGAAGAATTCGATCGGCGAGGACCCAGGGCGGGAGGAACTGCGTGAACTCGGCGTAGAGATAATCCTCCTTTCCATAGACGTAGTCGCTGAGATAGTGGTCCTTGCTGAACTTGGTGGTCTCCATGGCTCGCATGAGTTCGTAAGGGTCGCTTTGAGAATCGTCGGGAACCGGGTTCTCGATGATTTCGCTGCAGTCTTCGAAGCTCTTGAAGACGTTCTCGAAGAGATCGTTAAAGCCGTATTTCCGGGGACGGGACGCGGCGTCTAAAGAGAATAGAGGGACCGCGGTTTCGACTTTCTTCGAGAGATAACAGATCGGTGTTTGTGGAGGGAGTTTCTAGAGGCGCAGAAACAGGGGCAGCAGGAGCATCGAGCTCTTGGATAAGAGGACTAATATGGTCAGAAATTGTCTGGTAAAAACCCTCTGGGAAGGGTAGGCATGGGAGCAGGCTTTTGGAGTAATGTCGAGATCAAATCTAAGTCAGGGAAGAAACGGCCCTTTTCCACCTTGGGAATATGGACGTACACAGTTCCGTTATCCTATTTCTTGCAAACTATTGCGAATCCATACTTTGTCTACATCGTACACTGCTTTCGCTCGTTCATCGTCGATACAAGGATAAGGAAAGTGCAGCTTTAGCAAGTAGGGATTGCAAAAGAACGAAAAATCACAATCATCCACCACAAACTCCATATCTCCAACACGTACCTACAAATCATATATATCTTCAAAAAACAAACATATGGAACATTAATCTCAACGATAATAAACTCGTCCGTCTAAAAACGCATAGAGCTCTTCAAAAACAAAATACCTGTGTGATACTGAATTTAGGAGTTAATGGCATCTGAAATTCAATTAAGGTTCAATCAACAGAAATGATTATATAGTGGATGGCTCAGAATCACAAGATATTTGAGCGCGTTAGTACACTATACTGTCGTAACAGAATAGGCTCCTGGATGGGCTCAGTCAAGGAAGTACCGAATCGATAATATCCTTGAGAACATTCAAGCTTATCGGATTGCAACCGACCAGCTTGACGGTAGCGATTACCATGCACTCTTGGAGGAATTTGGTTGGGACACAGCAAAGATTGCTAAAATGGTATGAATTCGATTTGTTGGATTGACAATAGACTGATGACGAAAAGATGGGATGTTTGGCTCGAGTGTTGAACAAGAAGCAAGATAAGCGTGGAAAGAAGGATACGGTGCATTCGAGTAGCTTTGTAGAATTGAGTAGAATATAGAATCACAGAAAAGAGACGATAGTGAGTCATCTTCCTCTTCGGAACAAGATGATAAACAGGTTGCAAAAGAGAGGAAAAAGCAGGAAAGACAAGAAAAACGAAGGAAACTTCGCGAGGAATTGCAAGAAGAAGGAAAAGCAATGCAGGCTTCTGCGGCATCCAATCCTCGTTTTCTCTTTGATGATCTGCTTATTCTGCTTAGTGGTTCTTGATTTTCCACTTCCCAACTCTGCTTCCAGCGCACCATTCCCTCTCCCCACGAATGTTTCTGTGTTCCACCGTCCTCTCGAAACTCCCAAAGAAACCTCCGTCCCATCGGCTGGGAGATCGCTTCAATCGATTCTCGCCCTCTCCTCTGACTCCGAAGAACCAGCCGAACGCGAAGAGAATTCGAAGGAACAAACGGCGAATTCCATCGAACAAATAGCGAATTCGAAGGAACAAACGGCGAATTCGAAGGAACAAACGGTGAATTCCATCGAACAAACGGTGAATTCCATTGAAACCTTCACCCCTCATCTATCGAATTCCATCGAACATTCGATCGATCCCCGCCTCCCTCCTCCCCCCACCCCTTCGGATTCGATCGAATCGGATCTCGAATCCGTCATTCAGTTCTCCAAAGACGCGCCCGCGGCTCCCATTCTGGGTCCGTTCTGCGTGATTTGCGGCAAATTCGGCCAGTACGTGTGCGACCGCACCGACCAGGACGTTTGTTCCCTGGAGTGCAAGCGGAAAGCCGAGGAAGCCGCGCTCTCCTCCCCGCCTTCCGACGATTCGCCCGCCCAGACGCCTTCCATTGCCGCTCCTTCCGTCGAGCCACGCAAAGAGACGGAAGTTCTGCGCGTGCTGCCCACCGCGCCGCAGTTCCTCCCCTCCAAGAATCGCTGGAAGGACGGGATTTCCCCGCTGGATTCGAGGAAATGCCCGATCTGCGGGAAAACGGGCCATTTGGCGCAGGACTGCCATTTCGCTTCCGGAAAGCGCGTGGAGTTCGTTGGGTTCGGTCGAAACGAGGAGAAGGGGGAAGAAGCAGGTTATGGCATTGAGTGTGAATCATTGCCAGAATGGCAGCGACGTGAAGTGGGCGGAAAGGAGATCATGAAACATAGTTGTCGAAGCTGTTTCGGAAATGCCGAAAAGCGTTCGATGACCCTACGCAGAGTTGTTCTGTATGTAGAAAACGAGGAAATCTAGTGTACTGCGTGGCATGCAATGCCTGCTACTGCGACCAATACCACTTATTAGATCATTTGAAGCTTTATCCTTCACACAAGATGCTGGCATCTTTTAAATTGAAGAAGCTGATCAAGTGCAGTAATCCTAATTGCGCGGAGTGCGATATATACAAATTATTCATGTGCCATTTGTGTAGCAGCAAGCTGTACGAAAAATACTACAATATGAAAACGGCGCTATGGTAAAAGAGGCTGACATCTTTGAGATGTAGGCGAAGAGATGCGATTCTGCAATTTCCGAGTTTAATATGCTGCGAAGAACACTTTACATGGCATTTGATGAATTGTGGAGGAATGGAGAACATGACTCCCCTTGTTGACAAGAGTTGCATTGAAAACGGGTACTATGCAAGAGATGGAATTGTAAATGATATGTTGTTTTAATCTTACTTATTAACATTGCTCGTTGTTTTCTGAAGAAAGTAGTCTCGATTTTTGGAATTTTCATATCATTTATTATCTTCTCATCCGCAATGCAAGACCAGTTAGGGTTCTTCTATTCACAAGCAGGACAATCTGCAAACGTTGTGGATGATCTAATTTCTCCCAATGAGAAAGTGAGGAACAAGGCAGCTAGTTTGTACAGGGAATGGATTGAACGAAGGTACCAGAACGCAGATGCAAAAGAGTATGATAATATCAGCGTGGGGTTGTTCATACTCCTATCTCGTTTAAACCGAACTACGGATGAGAATGCACATCTTGGATATCTAGCTCTCATAAACGAGCTTGTTGATCTGGGATATCAAGAAGAAGAGCGGAATGTTCGAATGTCTACGTTTTTAGAATCCGATATTAACAGTATCCGCTCTGACAAACTTTTGGAGCCTTTGTCGTCGGTAAGAATCTATTTTGGATGTTAATGGAGTAGACCTTGGGACATCTCCTCCATGTGGGTAGTTCCTACCTCTCTGAGTTTACTGACTCTATCCTAAATGATTCTTTCAACATTCTCAGGACTTCCAAAGATAATCGCAAACGCATTTTAGCTCTACTAATTCTAAAGGAGGTGGCTGCGAACTCCCCGATCCATTTCTATCAGCACATGGAATCTTTCAAGCAGCTCATCCTCGCCAACCTCAACGACAAAGACATTCACATTCGCGAAGCGGCGGGCAAAGCGCTCTCTGCTTGTTTGCTTCTCATGCAGCAGCGCGAAAACCAAAAGCGAAACGACTTCTACCACAAATTCTTAGAGCCCGTGCTGAGTCTTCCGAACGACAATCGAAGCGAGTCCATTCACGGATTTCTCATCGCCATCGATTCGTTTCTGAAGAATTCGATGGAATTCAGCAGCATGTACATCGACCCCATCTACCCGATGATCCGCTCCTACTTCAATTCGAAGGAAGTGTACATCAAAAAGGCCGTCATCCGTGCGACCCAGCAGCGTTGAATGAAAACTAGACTTGATTCCGGTGATTTTCCGAGTGATGAAGCTCTACGCGATCTCGTTTTTGACCGACGAATATCGCGACGAAGCGTTCAAATATCTGATGGCCTGCACAGCGCGCGACACATACCGAGGCGACGCATTGAAAGCCGTCGGCGAGTTGGCGATGGTTCTCCCCGAAGACGCGTATCTTCGAATCAACGAGATTGTGGACGTGATCAAGGAGAATCTCGTGTCCAAACGGTCGAATTCGATCGAAGTTCTGATCGCTAGGCGCGGCGACAACGTGAAAGACGCGCTCGACTGCTTCACGCACATGTCCTGCGCGCTCAAAGAGCAATTCACCGACAAGATTTCGCTCCTCTGCAAGGACGTTTCCCCTTTTCTCCTTTTTGACGGTAGCTCTTCGCCGCGGGGATCAGTCGGACGCTGATCGAAGCGCTCCGTGAGGTGTCGTCGCACACGGAAAACAGTCTCAACCTCGTGCAGAAGCACTTGCTGGAAGAGCTGGGCCGCGTGCTGGGCGGATCGTCGCACACCGAGCACTCCTTGCCCAGCTTCAACTTTCAGTCGCAGCAGAAGCGCATGCTGAGCGCGCCAGAATCGCGGTTATCGTCCTCCACGCCGCCGTCGAACGTGCTGCTGGCGCTGGGCGCTCTGGAAATCTTCGACTTCTGCGATATGAACTTGTTCTCGTTCGTGACGGCGCACGTGATGCCGCACGTGGACAGTCCGAGCGAGGAAATCCGCTGCGCGGCAGTGCGCGTGGCGTGCAAGCTTCTCCTGCCGAAACACCCGCGCATCGTGAACCACAACCAGTTCCAGCAGGCGTACAACCAAGTGCAGAAGCTGATCTCGGTGGGCCTGTCGGACCGCGAGGTCTCGGTGCGATCGTGCTTGCTGAACGCGCTGGACAAGCGGTTCGACCCGTATCTGATCCAATCGGAGAACGTTTCCTTTTTGCTGATGGCGCTGCATGACGAGAAGTACGAAATTCAGCGAGCCGTGCTGAAGATTATCAGCCGACTCTCGCCTGCGATTCCTGGCGTGGTGACGAACGCGGTGCGACAGTTGATTCTGGATCTGCTGCGAGCGTTGGAATACTCGCAGGAAACATCCACGATTATCGAGTCGGTGAAGCTCCTCGGATTGTCGATTCATTCCACCTCGAGTTTGATTGAGGCGTATGTGAATCCTGTGTTCGAGCTGTTGGTGAATCATCTGAAGACGATTCAGCATGGTGAGTGTTTGGAGTGGAAATTGAGGATAGATAATATTAAGATTGCGTTTTTGGAGACGCTTTCGCTGTTGGCAGAAGTCGGTTCTCCCGAGTTAGCGAAGCATAACGATGTGTTGATGCCGATTATCATCGAGGCCTTGAAGCAGAGCAACGAGCTCCGCGAAGCGGGTCTTGTGCTATTAGAGAAGTATTCGTTCTGCACGGGATATGTGATCGAACCGTATCTCCAGTACTCCTCTCTGCTCGACCTTCTGCTGAACCAGTACAATCGGTCTGGAAACGCGTCCTACACGCTCAATGAAAGCGTGATGCGCTGTCTGGGAGGCCTCGGCGCGATCGATCCGTTTATCTACAAGAAGAACAGGTAGAGATTGAGGGATGAGCGAATGAACGGCAGCAAGCAAACGTCCAAATCCGATCTGCAAGTTGTGTCGTACGACGATCTGCAAGAAGACCAGCGTCCCTTGCTGTGTCCCTGCGAAGAGCGTGATTTGATTGTCCGATTGAGGGACGGGTGCGAATGTAGATTACGCTGGAGGCGATTATGAGCGCGTTCCAAGACGCGACGTATTCGGAATATCGATTCACTGCGTTCGATGCGTTGACGACCGTGATCACAAAGCCGAACTCCTCGTCGCTCTGCTTCTCCCCTTCGATGTAGATCCTACCAGTACCTCTCTCTGGTGGTCCCTCCGTTCATTCGCATGATGCAGAGCAAGCAGTGCGACTCCGCGAGCTTCCGCCGCACGGTGTACTTCCTCAACGACCTCGTGAAGACCGTGAAGGAGCACATTCGCTCCTACCTTCCGGACATTCTCCGCTCCATGGAGCCGTTCTGGGACACCAACCAGTTCGAGATCCTCATCTTCATCCGCGTCTGCAGCAGCTGCTTCCACAGCGAGTTCAAGCTCTACCTGGTGTACGTGATGCCCCGCATGCTGTCCATTCTGTCGGAGAGCGCGCCGGAGAAGCGCCGCGCGGCCACGGAGATCGTGCACTGCCTCCACTGCATCGTTCCCTCGCTGGACAACTACCTCAACGTGGTGTTCCCCGGACTGATGCGGTTCATCGAGAACAACGAGCACGTCGAGGCCTCCGAGCGCGAAGGCGTGAAATGCCTGAAGCGGATCGTGAACGAGCTGGACGTGTCGCTGTACACCTCGCAGATCATCATGCCGCTGCTGCGCGTGCTGTCGAAGGATTACTGCTGCGTGACCGACGATATCATGGACGTGATCTGCTCGGTAATGTGCCAGAAGCAGCAGGAGGCGTATATCTATCTCTCCGCGATCAACAAGGTGGTTTCGGAGAAGAATATCAACTATCCGGACTTCCAGAAGATCTCGAACATTCTGTATCGTGGCGGTGTGTTGGCTCCCCGCGATTATAGCTTCGACCAAAAGGACGATTCGGTGGTCCATCCGGAGGAGCAAGTGGCTCCTCGCCATCACAACGGCGACATGACGGCGCTGCAGACGCTGTGGCGGCAGGCGGTGAATCTAACGACGAAGGACGAGTGGATCGAGTGGAGTCGTCGCTTCACCATCACGCTGATCAAAGAATCGCCCGATTTCTCGATCCGATCGTGCCATGCGCTGGCGCAGACCAGCCAGATCTTCGCGAACGAGCTCTTCAACGCCGCGTTTAACTCGCTGTGGAACGAGCTGCCCGCTGCGTATCGCGCGGATTTGGCGAGCTGCTTCAAGCAGGCGTTCAATTCGAAGCAGCCCGTGCCCCCGGAAATCACGATGAAGATTCTGTCGCTGGCGGAGTTCATGGAGCACGACGAGGAGATCGTGCTGCAGATGAGCAAGGACATCGTGCTGCCGCTGGACATCGGGATTCTGGGCGATCTGGCGATGAACAACAACGCCTACGCGAAAGCTCTCCACTACAAGGAAATGGAGTACGAAACGACGCCGGATTCCTGCATCGAGACGCTCATCCAGATCAACAACCAGCTCCACTACCCCGACGCGGCCGTGGGCGTGCTGCGCTACTCCCAGAAGTACTACGAGGACATCACGGTGATGGACGAGCTGTACGAGAAGCTGGGTCGCTGGGAAGAAGCCTTGGAGGCGTACGAAAGCAAGCAGGTGAACCGTCCGCTGGAAACGGAGCTGACGATGGGCCGAATTCGCTGTCTGAACGCGCTGGGCGAAAGCGAGATGGTTCTCCGCGTGATCCAGCGCGCCGAGGACAAGCTGGGCGACTGCGGCCAGGCCGAAACGGCCGCGGTGTACGGCGCGAAGGCTGCGTTCGATCTGGGCGATTGGGAGCTGCTGCGCATGTTCATAACGAACGCGAGCGCGCACTCGACGGAGATCTCGTACTACCAAGTGGCGCTGTACATCCACGACCGCGAATACGAGAAGGCGGAGAAGCTGATTTCCGAGACGCGCAACGCGATCAGTCGGATCCTGGCTCCGATCATCAGCGAGGGCTATGACCGAATTTATAGCCACGTGACGCAGCTGGAGGAGCTGAAGGAGCTGGAGGAGATCTGCTCGCTGCGAAAGAATTACGCGCCGGAGAGCCCGGACTATTTCCCGGCTGCCCGGCACCTCGTCACGATCTTCAACAAGCGACTGGACGGCGTGCAGCGCGACGTTTCGGTGTGGCACGGGCTGCTCTCGCTGCGGAAACTGTTCGTCGAGCAGAAAAACCCGCGCAGTCCGGAGCCGAAGCGATCGTACGAGCTGGAGCCGCTCAACGAGGACGATCGGAGCAGCTACGACGCGCTGTGCTCGTACCACCATTGGCTGAAGTTCATCTCCTTGGCGCGAAAGAGCAACCGGCCGGCTCTGGCGCTCCGCACGCTGGAGTCGCTGGGAATCGACATCAAGTCGTGCCCTCGGCTGGGCGCCAACCCGAACGATGAGAACGACGCGTACGCGGAGGTCCGCTACGCGTACCACAAGTTCCTCTATGATCAGGGCCTGACGAAAGAAGCCATTCGACGCCTGCGGAAGCTGGTGGACGAGGACTCGCCGAAGGGGTCGAAGCTGCTGTATCAGAGCGTGGATCAGGAGGAGCAGATGACGGTCCGCGTGCGAATGCGACTGCGGCTGGCGCAGTGGATTCTGGACGAGAATCATCGCAATCTGAGCCATGAAGTGGTGAGCGATATCGCGACGATCATCGACGAGTGCTCGCAGTTCAACCAGGACCACAAGGCGTACCACGAGATCGCCATGCTCCACATGACGTGCGCGGAATACTACAACCGACTCAACACGGAGGAGGCGCACAACGAAGTCACCGATCATCTCAAGGGCGCGATCGGGAGTTTCTTCGATGCGATCTCGCTGTCGAAGGACAAGAACTCGTCGCTGGTCCTGCAGGACATTCTCCGCCTGATCACGCTGTGGTTCACCTACGGCAACCGCGAGAAAGTCATCAATGCGATCAACTGCGGCTTCAATATCATCTCCATCGACACGTGGCTGTACGTGATTCCGCAGCTCGTCGCGCGAATCCACATCAAAGAGAGCGGCGCCAAGCGTCTTCTCATCAATCTCCTCGTGCAGCTGACCAAGGCGCATCCGCAAGCGCTCGTCTACCCGCTGACGCGGAGCACGCGGTCCGAAACCAAGTCGCGGCAGCGCGCCGCGCTGGAAGTGCTGAGCCATCTGCGTCGCGATAACTCGGTTTTGGTGAACGAAGCCGATCTGGTGAGCAGCGAATTGATCCGCGTGGCCGTGCTGTGGACGGAGAAATGGAGACGTGGCATCGAGGAAGCGTCCACGCAGTATTACGAGTTCCGCAACGTGCACAAGATGCTTCTGATTTTCGACGACCTGTACCGAACCATCGGCGTGCCGTCCGAAGTCGGATCGGATCGTGGGCCTGACGAATAGACGCGCATCGAGGACTACTTCCACCGCATGTACGAGCGGCAGATTCAGAGCACGCGCGAATATCTGCTCCGCTACATCGAGACGAAGAACGTGACGGACATCGAAAGCGCCTGGAAGGACCTCAACGAAGTTCGGTCGACTTTCCCCACTAACGCGTAGATCTACAAGCAAATGACCCGCTCAATCAAGCTCGTCACGGAGCTCGAGCTCGACTCCGTCAGTCCCAAGCTCCTCAACATCAAGAACCTCATGATCGCCGTGCCCGGCACGTATTCTCCCGACAAGAAATCGGAGATCGTCCGGATCAAGCAGTTCTGCCGCATCCTCTCGGTGTTGCCCAGCAAGCAGCGGCCGCGCAAGATCACAATCTTCGGGAATGACGGGCAGAAGTACGAGTTTTTGCTCAAGGGGAACGAGGATCTCCGGCAGGACGAGCTGGTGATGCAGCTGTTCACGATGGTGAATCGGCTGCTTGCCGCGAATCCGGAGACGTGCCAGCAGGAACTGTTCGTGCGGACGTACAGCGTGACGCCGTTCAGTGACAGCTGCGGCATGGTGAGTTGGGTGGATCGCCACGACACGCTGCACGCGCTTATTAAGATGTACAGGCAATGCAAGCGCGCAGATCTGGGCGCGGAGCGCAATCTGATCGCGAAGGTAGGCCCTGATAGGAAAGAGTGACGCGCAGTACGCGCCGATGTACGAAGAAATGATGCCGGTTCGACGCGTGGACGTGTTCAACACGCTTATGAACGAGACCATCGGCGACGATCTGAAGTCGGTTCTCTGGCTGCGCAGCAAGAGCAGCGAGAAGTGGCTGCTGCGCCGGACGAACTACACGCGCTCGCTGGCGGTGATGAGCATGGTGGGGTACATTCTGGGCCTGGGCGATCGCCACCCGTCGAACATCATGATCAATCGCGCCACGGGGTCCATCTGCCACATCGACTTCGGCGACTGCTTCGAGGTCACCATGGTGCGCGAGAAGTTCCCCGAGCGCGTGCCGTTCCGACTGACGCGCATGCTGGTGAAGGCGATGGAGGTGGGCGGCGTGGAGGGCACGTTCCGCAGCACGTGCGAGAACGTAATGAGCGTGATTCGGCAGAACGAGGACTCGCTCATGGCCATTCTCGAGGCGTTCGTGCACGATCCGCTCATGAACTGGAAGCTGACGGAGAAGACGCCGGAGAACACCGCGTCGGAGCAGGACGGCAGCGAGATGATCAAGCTGGAGGCGAACACGAAGGCGACGACGGTGATTTCGCGCGTCCGCGACAAGCTCACCGGCAACGACTTCTACCAGGACGAGAAGATCTCCGTGCAGGAGCAGGTGCGGAGGCTCATTACGCAGGCGACGTCGCGCTATAACTTGTGCCAGAGCTATCTGGGATGGTGGGAGAACGTGATGATGGGGATGATGTGTAGGTGCCCATTCTATTGAGTGTTTTTGCGATGTGTTTGTTGGAAACAGAGCAATGGATGCTAGAAAAGAACTCCGAACGCGTGCGCGGATCGCGTCGAAAGCGACCTAGAACGGCACTCGTGATGGTCTTGGATCCGATCTTTTGTACGCCTCGCATACACATACACATATGTCGATATGAATAAAAACCCATCAAACCCTACTCGGCCTCCACAACTACGCCCACTCCTTCGCAATCGACCGCCTTCATGATGTTGTCGGCGATCTCTCGAGTGATTCGTTCCTGCAGCTGCAGGCGTCGGCAGGAAATCTCCGCGATGCGAGCCAGCTTGCTTAAACCCAGTACTTTTCCCTTGGGGATGTAGCCGATGTGAACCTTTCCGTAGAAGGGAAGTAAATGATGCTCGCACATGGAAAAGATGGGAATGTCTTTCACGATCACCATATCATCAAACGCATCTTCAAAGACTGCGTTGTTGATCACATCCTACTATAAACAGCAGCCCGCTCTTCCTACTTCCAGTGTTTGTGTGTAGCCCTGACAGCAAAACAACATGGCTTGGGCGGCACGCATCGGCGTTTTCGCCAAACCTTCTCTGTCGGGGTCCTCTCCAACGCACTATACGTAAACTGATTATTCCTTTCGACCGACCTGCAAAATCGTCCGATATGCGTCTG
Source organism: Blastocystis hominis (assembly GCF_000151665.1). Classification (NCBI taxonomy): domain Eukaryota; class Bigyra; order Opalinata; family Blastocystidae; genus Blastocystis; species Blastocystis hominis. Next base: position 736,741 of record NW_013171860.1, read on the forward strand.
CCATGATTCTCAGCTTCTCTTCGTTTTCAGTATAGTCGACTCCCATCACAGGAGTGAGAGTTTCTGTGAGGGAACCAAAGACATCCGTTGCTTACCGATTTCATTACGCTCATCGTCAGAACATTCGGTTACAAACTCAGAGGAAGAATTTTTAACGCTCATATTTCACGACAACTCGTAGTTTCACAAAAGGAGAAGGGAAACTGTGGTCCAATTATATATAATTGGGACACTTTCTAAACTTGCTGATTCTGTTGCTGTATTCTTGCAAAATGACTTGCGAAAAAGCAAGGGTTGGAGGAGAAGGGTGGGAATGTGAAAAACAAATTGGGCACACTGTTGCACTCGCCGATTATTTTGTGAATGTGAAACCAATGTGTGGAAAGGGGTATCTTTTAGCCTGACTTCGGTAGGAGAAGCGTTGTTGCATCGAATCCAAAGAAAACAGACAATAAGGCGAGCAATAGGTTAAACGGGTTCTTAAATCGACGATTGAAATCGCCATGACGAGCTATTTTGCTCATTGCCTCGTGTATTTGTAAGTTTATCAAAATTGATTTTACGTTTACCACTTCCTAATGTCTTTCAACAAGCCCACGTACATTTCTATAAACTGATTTTTATGTTTAGTGATGCTGATGTTCGCAAGATGCTGGTTGCCCGTGCCCACTACGGAACGAAGAACCTGAACTTCATGATGAAGGATTACGTGTTCCGTCGCACCAAGGAGGGAGTTCACATCATCAATCTCGCCAAGACTTGGGAGAAATTGGTGTTGGCGGCTCGCATGATCGTTGCCATCGAGCATCCCGAAGATGTGATCGTGATCGGTGCTCGCGAGAATTCTCAGCGCGCTGTGCTGAAGTTCTGCAAGTACACGGGTTGCCAGACCATTTCGGGCCGCTACACCCCCGGAACCTTCACCAACCAGATCACCAAGCAATTCCGTGAGCCCCGCTTGCTGATCGTGACGGATCCTCGTTTCGACAAGCAGGCCATCCACGAAGCCGCCTGCGTGAACATTCCCACGATCGCCTTCTGCGATACCGATTCGCCTCTGGAGTACGTGGACTGCGCGATTCCCTGCAACACGAAGAACAACTACTCGATCGGTTTGATGATGTGGTTCCTCGCCCGCGAGGTGCTTCGCTTCCGCGGCAGCGTGAGCCGCGATGAGGAATGGGATGTTTGTGTCGATTTGTTCTTCACGCGCGACCCCAAGGAGATCGAGGAGTCCCAGAAGGCAGCAGCGGCTGAACAGGCGGCTGCACAGGCGATGCAGACGGAGGAAGCGCCGATGGGGTCGATGACGGAAGAGAACTGGGAGCAGCCCGCGACGGAGACGCAGTGGTAAACGGGGAGCACGCTGGGGATTTGTATATTATGTTGAGTACACCTATTCTTTTGATTTGCTGCGTGTTTGTTGCAAAAATTATCTGATGGGTCGATGTCTGAAGATCGCCATTCATGAGGTGGAAGAGCACTCGGAGGAGATATCGGTGGAGGAAGATCAACCGCTCCAATCGCTGCAAAAGTACTTACGCGTATGGCTGGATGAGATTCGCTGTTTGTGTAGGATGAGTGCGACATCCAGGATGGTGGTTATTATGTATACGACAATGAGAAGGATATAACTCATGATGAGGAAAGTTTGCTGTTTGCCATTGAGAATGACATCACCGTGGATATCATAGTCCCCGAAACCGTTGTGTATATAGATTTAACTTGTAACAAGTGCGTGATCACGCTCCGCGTTCCGGGCTATTTGGCTCTTCGAAATATATGCAGTGTACGTGTTACAATTGATTGATCGACGCAGGCGATCTCTCAGGCAGTCAACATTTCGAGCGATGAGATTGTTTGTGCGGTCGGTCCATTTTCTGCGCTCGACGAATCAAAATCCGTTTTTTACTACAACATCGGTTCTCTCTACCCTCCCCTCGACGCCATGGAAGATTTCGTCGATGTACGCCTTCCCCGCAGCTTCTCAGCTCCCAGGACGACGACATCGTGAACACTCGCCAGTACCCCTGCCGCTACTCCTTTCCGTGCGCGCGCACCTTCGACGACTGCCTCATCATCTCCGCTCAGCACTCTCTTCACCTCTACCAGCCCGTTCCGCTTCCCCGCGATTACATCACCGGCCAAGTCGCCGAGATGCGCGACGCGCCGCTCTCCAAGGACTGGAAGCGCCGCGTTCGGATGCTTCCTACGCCGGGTCTCTTCGCCTTCCGCCAAAATGACAAAAATCTGCCCGAAATCGCCGCCGTCCACATCAAAAAAATTGGGACCCCACGCCCCGCCGAAGGAGACCTCCATTTCTCCGTTCAGGACACCGAGAAACCCGCGGGGATGGGGCGAGGAGACGGCGAGCGGCGCAACCCGCGGTTTTTGTCGTCGCTGCTGGGGGTTGCCGCGGGGAAACGGCGCGGGAACGATTTGGCGGTAGAATTTGGCGGGGAGCTGCGAGGGCAGGTTTTGTCGCCGATTCTGCCGTCGGAGATTTTACCGCGGTTATCGACGGAGGTTGCGATGAGCGAGGGCCGTAATAAAAAAAATGGGCCAATCAAATGAAGGCGAAGCGTTCATGCGCAATGGGCTCGAGGACCTCGCCGAGCGCATTCGGTTTGGCGCGGAATCCACGCCGAAGGCGTCGAAGCTCGCGTCGGACGAGTGGAAAATGGAGCTGCCGGATGAAGCGATCGATGATGCGATGGAGGGTTCCTCCCGCCTGCGTGGCTCATTCGATAGAGTGTTCCCTGGACGGTTCCATCGAAGGTTCGATCGAAGATTCGATCGAAGATTCGGTGCACTGGACCGCCCGCTCCAGCAACTCCGACATTTTGGTCCCAACCCCGCGGAAATCGCGCAACCTCCCCTCCCCCACCTCCCGCGAACTCTGGATAACCGCGGGACCTCTCGACGGAACGGGCGTTTCCACGGTTTCCACGGTGGAATCGTCGAATCTGAGCGATCTGCGCTCGTCGCGGATTCGCTATTCGATTCGCTCCGTTGATCGCCTTTCCCGCGGGGATTCCGCGCGCCGATCGCCGGTCGAGGAGTCCCCGCGGGGAGAGCGTCTGGACGTGGGTCGGATAATCGCGGAAGGGCTGGCGACGCTGTCGGATTTGGCGGGAAACGCGTCGACGAGCGAAGAAGCGAAGCGAATGGCGACGACGTACTGGTTACTGGCCAATAAATACGGAGGTACCGTGGAAACGGGGAACTCGAGGGTAGAGAGTTTCACGCGGTTGTTGCGGGAGCACGTGTTCGTGCGGAATCTGGCAAAAACCGCGGCCAAACTGATCGATACCGCGGTTTTTGAGGTGTGCGTGAAGGTGCTGATCGACGTGGTGGAGAAGGGTAGGCGCGGCGAGGCGTGCGGAATGGCGCGTAGACTCGCTGCTGAGCCAGGCGATCGTAGAGAACCTCCGCATCGACATGATCATTAACAATCTCAAGATGACCAGCACGGCGTCGGTGGATCGCATGGTTCTGTTCCTGCAGTTTTTGCTGGTGCTCGTGAAGGATAGTGCGCGCGGTGGCGAGAGATGATCATTAGATGCCGTCGCGAGCGATTTCTACGCGGCTCGCGGTCTGGACGCTTTGATTCAAATCAACGATTCGTCTGGAAGTGGGAACGTGCGGAAGCACACCTTCGAGCTCATCATGGAGTTGGTGTCGCAGGATAATGCGCTGGTGGCGTTCTCTGCGTACCACGCGGGCTATCAGATCTTCCAGAAGGATACGGACGCGTTGCTGCAACTGCTGCAGAGCATGAACAACCGTCTCAGCGATCGGCGTGGGTTTTGGCTGTGGGTCGAATGAGGCGCAGGCGACGAGCTGGGGAACGCGGAGACGATTCTGAACGACATTCTGAGCGTGCGGATGCTGCATCCGAACCACAAGGAAATCCAGGCGCAGTGCGAAACCTTTTTGGACATGAGCGAAAGCGGCTGTCAGTGTACAATACTCTCCACTGTTTGCAACAAACACGAGCTTTCGAGCGAGCACAGAATTGTAGAGAATAGTTTTGTGAAAAGCGAACTCCGTCGGGCAGCCACCGGCCGATCTCCCCTCTCCCTTAATGCATCATACCGGGTTGCATCATGCCCGGTTGCATCATGCCAGGTTGCATTTGCATCATGCCGGGCTGGGGCATCTGCATCATGCCGGGTTGCATAATGCCGGGTTGCATCATGCCTGGTTGCATCTGCATCATACCGGGCTGCATTTGCATCATTCCAGGTTGCATTTGCATCATACCGGGCTGCATTTGCATCATGCCTGGCTGCATCATGCCTGGTTGCTGCATCATTCCCGGCTGCATTGCACCCATCTGCTGCTGCTGCTGCTGTTGTTGCTGCTGGAGGATGCCTCCCTGCTGCGCCACGGCGAACGAGGACATCATCGCGTTCACGCGCGCGCGATCCGGATTGCTCTTCGCCAGCAGACGCTCCGCCGCCGAGCCGTGCCGCTCTCCGCGCGTTCCCTTCTTGTAGGCGTATTGGACCACGATGGGACGGCCGTGGAAGTACTAGCCGTCAGACATGCACATCACGATGCGCACCTGCCCGTTCATGCTCTCGATAACGAAGTCCGAACTCTCGAAGGATGTGTAGTTTACGAAGGCGTGGCCCTTGCTGATGTTCGTCTCCGGATCACGAGCAATCTAAACATTAAGCGATTTCGAAGAAAAAGAAGAGGCACGATCGGCTCGCAGGCAAGCTGGCCAAACTGCGAAAACGTCGTTTTGATCATGTCCTCCGTCACATCCGGAGCCAAGTTGCTGATGAAAAGATCGGCACCCACATCCAGCGTCGGGCGATCCTTATTTGACTTGTTCACTCTGATTTTTCTCCCGTAAAGAGTGATATTATCACAAACGTGGGAAGCATATTCCGCATCAATCTCGCTTTGATATTCGATAAAGGCGAATTCCTAAAGAGAATCATTTTATGAACCCATTCCGACCATGTGTTTATTTAAAACTTTATCCTTTGGCATAGAAACGGAAACAACGGGTCCAAACTAGAATGCACAGCACCAATCAATTCCTACTTGAAGAAACAACTCCCAAAGCAGCTCCTCGTCCACTCGTTCGTCCAAACCTCCCACGTACAAAGTAGCTTCCTAGACATAAACGCAATCGCTAGTTCGCACTTCGTTACGATGTTCTACACCGGCCGACATTTGATTTGATTCTTTCTTTTCGCTTGAATATGAAAAATGGCGATAACCGCGGGAATTGCAACTTTTGACCCAGGTTTCAGGAAATCAAAGGAAAACCCAAAATGTCTGCCAGGGTGTTTTCTAGAATCCCTCGACAGTTTGCGCGGGGTGTGCGTTTCCAGCGGTACATTTCGTGGGGTAAAGTGACCGCATAGCATGGCGATGCCGCAGGTGAACCCGAAAATGTGGAGCACGAACGGAATGAACTTCCGCTTTGCGAACGAGCTTAATAGCCAATACATGAAGTCCTCTCGAACCTTGCGTCAGTTGGCAACGCGAATGCGCGTGATGGAAGTACGTGCTCCTGTTCATGAGCATACAATTTGCAGATGCAACGTCTTCAAATCGGCGCTCTCTACATGTTTTCGTACGTCTCGAAGGAGTTTTTGGAGATTCTGAAGCACTACGAGGATTTGCTGGAAGAGATCGACGTCGACGAGGAAGAGGAGAGAACGTAGCGCACTTTTATGTTTCGTCCCTCTGTAGCACCTTGAAGGGTCGCCAGTAAGCCTCCTCTCGTTCCCTAAGCCACTTCTACCCGCCTGTTTGCTAAATTTCCTCTCCCCTTGCCACTCTTTGTTCCAACAAACACATCACGATCTCGCATCCACACACACCAGCCCCACGGTCTCCAACCCCACCGTGGCCAGCTCGCACACCTCGCAGAGCGTCTTGGCCGCGTCCACGCGATACACAGCTCCGCAGTAGGGGCAGCGCACGCGCTCCTCCCCCTTGTTCAGCGGCTCCAGCGCCTTCGCTTCCACCGCGAACGAACCGCGGGGATCGTACCCCGACTCCACCGCGTTGCGGCCCTCCCGCTCGCTGCGCTGCAGCACCTTCCGCGCCTTCTGCTCGAGAGCGGCGTTCCGCGGGGATTTGGCCTCGGGACTGGCGAGAATGCGCGCGGCGAAGCCGGCGGCGTCGATGAAGTTCTCGGCCTTGTACGCGGCCACCATCGCGTTGTTCAGCGCCAGCAGCAGGTGCCCGCTCTGCAGCGCGCAGTGCGTCATCAGCGCCGCGCGCAGCAGCGACGCCGCGCTCCCCGCGGGACTCGCCTTCCGCGCCAGCTCCAGCCGCACGGCCAGAATGTACTCGCGCGCCAGCTCGAGCGCGCGGCGCAGCTCCGCCTCCTCCTCGCGATTCGCCGCCACCACGCACGGCAGAATCTGCAGCAGCGACCGGAACGCCGCCAGCGTGTCCTCGAAGCGTCCGCCCTGGAAGCACTTCAGCCCCATCTTCGCCAGCTGCGCCACGTGCACCGCGCCGAACACCGCCAGTGGCCGCGGGGGCGCCGAGCTCCGCAGCAGCGGCGTCTCCAGCGCCGGCATGCCCGCGAACCCCGCGGTGACGGCCTGCACGCTGAGGAACGCGCCGCGCAGCACCGCGGCGAGCCGATCCAGCTTCGCGGCGCCGATCTGCCGGTTCAGCAGGCGGCAGGCCGCGTCCACGTCGCCCGCCGCCGCCTGGTCGTAGGCCAGCGGCGAGCTCTGCGCCCACGCCGACGCCACCGACACGCCCGGCGCGGGCGCCGCCTGCTCGGCCAGCTCGGGGCCCGCGGGCAGCGCGGCGTCGTCGTCGTCGGAGAAGGCGAGGTCGTCGCCCCAGCCCGACCCGGCCGCGTCCAGGGCGTCGTCGCCATCGCCGCCAGCGTCGTCGGAAAAGCCCAGGTCGTCGCCCCAGCCAGCGCCAGCGCCGGAGCCCTCGTCGGCGATGGACTGGAACTCGGCGTCGAGGTCGGCGTCGAGGGCGTCGAGCTTGCCGGTCGTTGCGTGCGCGGTGCCCTCTTGTTCTTGTTGTTGTTCTTCCTGCATGACGCGGTCGAAGGTGGTGCGCGCCATGTCGAGGACGGGCAGGCTATCCAGCGCGTTGGGGACCGGCGAGGGCGGGGAGAGAAGGCTCTCCGGAGCCACGGGCGAGACCTGCGGGACGGGCAGGGACTGCTCGTCGAGCTGGGCGCGCAGCTCGGCGGCGGCGTCGTCGAGTCCGTAGGTGACAGCGGTGATGTAGGCGAGGGAGAGCTGGCCGACGTCGCGGAGAATCTTGACGCGCGCAGCGACGTCGCCGAGGTAGACGGCGTTGGAGAAGAAGCTGGACGCGTCGCCGCGCACCTCGGCCACGCGGAGCATCTTGCGGAGCTTCTCTTGGTTGCCGGTGAGGATGTAGAAGAAGCTCAGCTTGTCGAAGGCCTTGGTCTGCACGTAGCACTGCTCCACGATCTGCCAGTCTCCTTGCCGCAGCGCCTCGTCCGCGAGGAGCGTCCAGATCGCCGGCTCGTTCAGCTCGCGCGCGCACTCCTCGGCGACCTCCAGCTTGCCGCAGCGGAGCGCGAGATTGAACTTGGCGCGCGGCTCGGTGACGAAGTAGAGCGCGATGTCCTCGAAGCCGTTGCGCTGGAGATAGCCGATGATGGCCTGCGAGTCCACCTTGTTGCTCCGAATGATGCGGATCGCGTCGTGGTAGCGGTGGTTCTCCAGGGACAGCTTGAACAAGTACTCCGTCGCGTCGATCTCGATCTTCTGCAGCGCGCTCTCCCGGTTGAACACGTGCAGCACCGACCCGCGCAGGCAGATCAGATACACCGGCTCCTCCAGGCTTCGCACCACGCCCGACTCGCCCGACGGGAGCAGGTATTTGATCTGCGAGAGCGTGGAGTACAGCACCGCGCCGCGCTCGTCCCAGACGCAGTCCTTCACGCGGCGCTTCTCGGTCACCGCGCCCAGCTGCTTCAGGTCCTTGGTGAGGATCCGCACGCTCGTCGCGGACATCACCGCCAGCATGGAGTTGTCCGCGCTCCACGCCACACGCTTCACGCCCGGCAAGGACGCCGCGCCCAGCATCTGGAACGACGCCGTGTCGAACAGGACCAGCTGGTGGTCGTTGTACAGCAGCACGCGCCCCGAAACGCCGCCGGGGAAAATCTGCTCGCAGCCCGCGAAGGGAAGCGGCACGCGCTTGGTCACCTAGCCATGAATCCTCTACCTCCAATCCGCACGATATTCTCGCTGTTGCGAATGCACAGCGTGTCCTTGCCTTCCAGCGTCGCGAACTTGTTCCGGCCCAGGAAGCAGACGCTCTTCGCAGCGCCCGACGCCACGTCCGGCGTGATCTTCTCCGAATCCAGTCTTCCCGAGTAGCAGAGCAGCTCGTACGAACCGCCGTCCTCCGCGTTGTGCATCAGCAGCATCAGGTCGCTGCTGCTGTACATGTTGAACTGCAGACGCCGCGTGGCCGCGTTGTTGGCCGCGGGACCGCGCGTGATCGGCATCAGCACGATGTCACGGCCCGAACCCTCCAGCTCGCGGATTCGGTAGTACCGATCCTTCACGTAGAAGCAGTAGTTCTTGTGCACCACGAAGGGAGGACGCTCGCGGCGCAGTTTGAAGACCACGGCGCCCGAGTCGTGGCCGGCAGCCAAGAGATTTTGCGTTTTGTGAGCGATGATGATCCAGAAGCGATCGTGAGCACGCACGAAGGACTGGATGCCGATCCGCTTTGTGCTGTCCCAGACGCGGATGCTGTGGTCCTCTCCGTCGCTCAGAATCAAGTCCTCGCGAGGGTGGAACATCACACAGCTCACATTGTTCGTGTGGCCGCGAAGCGTGTCCACTTCCCAGGCCTTCGTCTCGTTTGTACGCCAGATCTTAATCATTCGGTCGTCGGAACCCGAAACGATCAGAGGAAGCTCGGGATGGAACGAGGCCCAGTTCACACCGCGCTCGTGACCCTCCAGCACGTATTTTACAGTTCCCACGAGGTCTGTAGAGAGTCTGCCAAGCATCGTGCTCGGACCTCCCGTCTTGCCCGGAATCTTCTTCCCCTTCTGTTTCAGTCCAGATATATCCCAGACACGAATTGTCTGGTCAAGAGAAGCACTCACCACAAGGTCCTCCTTCGGATGGAACTGCGCACACATCACATAGTGATTATGGCCCGTCAGCACCGCGATACACTCACGGCTCTGCCAGTTCCAGATTCGGATGTTTTGGTCGTCCGAGCAACTCACAATCCACGGGTTTTCGTGATGGAACTGAACAGTACGAATATAATCCAGATGGCCCATGAGCGTGAACAGAGATCTTTTGTTGTTGTAATTCCACACACGTATCTTGTAGTCATCGCCTCCTGACACAAAAAGTGGCTGGGATGGGTGGAAGTCCACGCTTCTCACCGGTCCGTCATGCTCACTAAACGTTTCCAGCAGTGTACCCACACGATAATCCCAGAGTTGAATACAGCCGTCATGCAAAGAGCAAAGAATCCACGGACGTGTCGGATGGAACGCGATACCCTTTACACGGCTGCTTTTTGTTTCAAATTTCGCTAGCATTCGCTCAATTGAGAGATGGAGAGGAATATAGTAGTTTATAATAATCATAGAATCTGGAGAACCACTGTTTATCCCAGTTTACAGCCAAGAAATCAGGCGTTGCAGCAGCAAATTAAGCCGTAGAGACATGCGAGAGATACACCAGGCGAAAAAGTGGAGAAATAATGGAACCATCTGCTCAAAATGGTTTGGATCTTCCCAATAGGTTCTATATCTGTTTTCCAAGGCTACAAGTTCAATAAAACGTTTATGTAGAAAATGGATAAAACCGCGGGATTAGGCAAGATTTGGCGGAGCTAGTAATTAGTGGTGAACCAGACTATATCATCTTTTCTCAATTTTTTATATTTTGCTCGAGGTAAGTATGCGGACTTTATTGCTATGGGCGATATATAAATAATGAAAGTTGTGAAGAGGGAAGATTCTCATCCATCCGGTGTAGCTTAATATGAACAAGGGAGTAGAATTCAAATGTGTCCTGGTTGGTGACGGAGGTGTGGGTAAGACTACCTATATCAAAAGACACGAGACTGGAAACTTTGAGAAGACTTATGTGCGTAGGTCTGCAAATCGTTCATTTAATTTGTTAGCTACCCGTGGTGCTGAAGTCCATGTCCTCACATTTAATACTTCCTGTGGACCTATTACTTTCAACTGCTGGGATACCGCCGGTCAGGAGAAGTTCGGAGGACTCCGTGATGGTTACTAGTACGTTGTGTGCGTCTTTGCGTCATGTGTAGCGTGGGTGCGGATTGCGCCATTTTGATGTTCGATGTGACCTCTCGTTCCTCCTACGAGTCGGTCCCCAACTGGCACCGCGATTTGGACCGCGTGTGCGGCAAGATCCCCATCGTGCTTGTGGGCAACAAGTGCGATATGAAGGAGCGTCGTGTGAAGGCCAAGAACATTACCTATCACCAGCGCAAGAACATGCCTTATTTCGATATTTCTGCAAAGAGCAATTATAACTTTGAGAAGCCTTTCCGCTGGCTGGCTCGCACCCTCGCGAAGGATCCCAACCTTCAGTTCATTGAGCAGATCGCCATCAAGCCCCCAGAAGTCCACTTCGACCCCGCTGTATACCGCCAGGTTAATGACCTGCCGCCAGATGCTCCTCTGCCCAATGATGATGATGATCTGTAAACGAGGTGTCTGTTTGTCTTGTTTGTTGCAAGAAGAAGAAGTAGAGTTGGCGGGAGCACTGTTTTGTTGGCATGTTGGCGTTGCGAGGAGCGCTGCGAGTTCTTGCATGGACGAGTCGGTCTCGTTCGTTCTTGCCCATGGCTGCTGTTGCTTCACGAGGATTCTCCAAGGTGGTCGAGAACAATGTCAATGGCAAGGAACGGCTCGAAAAATTGGGGGAATTGGCATCGTAGTGGCGAGAGGGACGTTTGAGAGGTAGATATCCCCATTTCCATGTTTCGCATTCTCTCTCTGATTTCCGAAGCAAGTGGGACTATTTAAAGAACGGAGAACGCGATGAGGCGAGCGAAGTGTACGTTGCAGGTGTTTTCTTTGCATCCCTCCTTATTTCAAGGAAGAATTATAAACAAGCGGAGTGCGGGATCGAAGCTGTATTTTTACGACATCCGTTCTGGTGAAACAATGCTCCAGGTCATGTCCTCTCTCAATACATACGAAACGAACGACCCGACTCCTGAGGAGGTAGCCATTCTCTCCAGCAAATGAGCCATAGAAAAAAGAGCACTTCAAGCACATCCACAAAAACCTCCGTACCGGCGACGTCATCGGCATCCACGGCATTCCAGGCCGCACGGACATGGGCGAGCTGAGCGTTCTCCCCAAGCAGATCACCCTGCTGGCGCCATGTCTCTGGACGGTTCCTCGCGAGTGGCACGAGCTCAAAGACCCCGACGTAAAATACCGAAAAGTCCGCTCTTTCTTTTGCCTCCCTCACTCCCAGCGCTACCTCGACCTCCTCATCAGCCAGCACACGCGCCAAGTCTTCTACACGCGGTCTAAAGTATCTCCGTTTCCCCTTTTTTCTCTCTCTCCAGATCATCCAATTAATCCGCTCCTTCCTCACCGCCGAAGGCTTCCTCGACGTCGAGACGTCCATCCTCAGCGGCCTGGCCGGCGGCGCGGTGGCGACGCCGTTCGTCACGCGAAGTCAGAGCCAAAACCGCGATTTAGCGCTTCGCATCAGTCCCGAATTGGCGCTGAAAGAACTCGTGGTGGGCGGGCTGGACCGCGTGTTCGAGATGGGGAAGGTGTTCCGCAATGAGGGACTCGACAGCAAACACAATTTCGAGTTCACATCCGTCGAGGCGTACATGGCGTTTCATGATTACACCGACTGGATGCGACTCACCGAGAAACTGCTGCATCGTGGGAGTGTGCGCGGAGAGTGAGCGGTAGACGTGTGTGTGGAGGTGAATCAGGCCGACTCGCTAATGGTCGATGGAACACAAATCTCGTTCGCTCCGCCCTATCGGAGAATTGATGTCCAGGAAGAACTGGAGCGAATTCTTGGGCCGCTGCCCGATCTGAATAGCGGTAGATTCCAGAAATAGGGACTATTTCTAGAGAATAGTATTCCAGAATTATTGGCGATTTGTGAGAAGCAGCAGGTGAAGGTAAATCCGCCGGTTACGCTTCCGCGCGTGTTGGATGCGTTGATTGGGCGGTTTATCGAACCACAGTGCGTGCAGCCGACCTTCATCATGAATCATCCCGCAGTGATGTCTCCGCTTTCGAAGGTGAACGAAGCCACTGGGAAGTCGGAGCGGTTTGAGTTGTTTGTTAACGGCGTGGAGATCGTAAATGCCTACACCGAGCAGAATGATCCAGTGGTACTGTTCTTCCGGAGCAATCGAGTGTAGAAACAAGAAATGAGCTTTGCGAAGCAGGGAGAGCAGCGCGCGATCGGCGATAAAGAGATTCCGCCTGCCGATCTGACCTTTTTGAATGTGCTGCGTATTTGTTGTAACGTGATGGATAGGCTCTGGAATATGGCCTGCCTCCAACAGCGGGATGGGGAATGGGCGTCGATCGTTTGGTGATGTTGATGACGAATCAGTCAAGTATTCGCGATGTTATCTTCTTCCCCGTGTTAAAGGAAGCGGAAGCGAAGGAATAGTTTATTTGGGAACAAGTGTTTGTTTGATACTTTGATTCGAGCAACGCAAGGCGCCACTCCTGGATTTACGGTAATATCAACCGCCACAAAGCTATAGGCGTGAAACATCCTTGTAAACAATTGATAAACGATGAGTGAAAATGATTGGTTAACAAGGCGTTTCACGAAGTGTGCCTGTGCTGTATGGAGCATTAACCTCAACACATTTCCAATGTATACGCAATATTATGGAAGTGGAGTGCCTCAAAATGATCAAGTCCAGGACAATAATATCGAGAGAGGTGAACAAGTCTACAGACCTGATGCAAACCGTGTGCAGACACTCCAAAACCCATTTCCAGTCATGAACATGAATATGGGAATCCAAGGACAGCAATATGACCCTCGGTTCTTAAATCTGTTTAATCCTGCCATAAATCCAAATGCAAGAATGCCGTATACTATGGTTCCAAATACGTGCGGTGATGGAATGAGAACGATCGCCAATCCGTATGATAGAAATTTGTACGCCTATGGAGTTCCGATTCAATTTATGAGTATGAATTCTGCTGGGTACCCAAATATGGGCGTGTACCCGCCGTATATGGGGATAAAACAAGGAGTTCCCATCGCTCCCACAGATCGGTCTCAAATGTTGCCCCCTAATGGGGATTATGCTCACCAGCAAATTGAGAAGCAAATGCAGTCGTTTGTTGGTGCTCCTTCCTCCGTTGCGTCCTCCAATTTGCTTCCATCTCGCGAAGTGCCTCCCATACTGGAGAAGAAAGAGGCAGCGCCTGCCGTTGCATCGGCTCCCACTCCCTCTACCCCGGGCCTGCCCGTGATGCCCTACCCTGCATCAGCCGGTCCTGCCCCAATTCCCGCTTCCATCGCTCCCTCAGCGGCCCAGCCCGCCGTTCCTCAGCCCGCCGTTCCTCAACCCATCTCCCAGCCCGCCGTTCCTGCCACGACGGCCACTCCCATGTCTACCACGACTTCCACGTCCACTTCGGAATCGCCCACGCAAGTGGCGGCTTCGTCTTCGCTGTCGATGACCTCATCCAGCCAGTCACTCGCGACCGCCCACTTGGCGCAGACGGCCACCCCGATCAATCCCGCGGTTCCCCAGCCCATGGCGCAGCCGGTGCAGTCCGCAGCCCCAGCCGTGCAGCTCGGAGTCCCGCAGCCCCAGCCTACCGAGCTGGCCGCCCCGCAGCCGATGACTCAGACGGTTCCGCAGCCGATGACTCAGACGGTTCCCCAATCGGTTCCCCAATCGGTTCCACAATCGGTTCCCCAATCGGTTCCACAATCGGTTCCCCAATCGGTTCCACAATCGGTTCCACAATCGGTTCCACAATCGGTTCCACAATCGGTTCCCCAGTCCTCCTCCACATCGATCCCCGCTCCCTCGCAGCCCTCTTCACAGACGCCTCTCCCTCCCCCCGCCTCCACCGCCGTTCCCACTGCTCCCGTTCCTGCTGCTCCTGCTGCCACCCTGGCGCCCGCAGGATCGGAAGACACGGTTGTGAAGTCGGAGAGCGCTCCCGCGGTGAAGAGCGAGTACAGCGACGAGTCGATGGAGCAGATCGCGATCATGCTTCTCCAGATCGCCAAGCGGAAGGAGCCCTCGCCGTCCCCGGCCCCCACCTCCGCGCCCGCTCCCGCGCCCGCGCCCGCGCCAAGCGGCGGTCCCGCTGGGTCCTACATGCTTCCTCCGGACTACTCGATGCAGCTGCCCTGTCTGGACATGAAGGACAAGCGGCCGCATCTCAACGAGGTGGGCTACTCGCCCTACCCCATGGTCTGTCCCTCCTACTCCTACTCGGCGCCCAAGACCGCCTGCTCCTACCCCGCGCATCCGCGCAGCGGCTACGTCCCCTGCCAGGTCCCCGTGCATCCGCCCATCCCCACGCCCGTCCCCGTGCACAAGCCCACCAAGCCCAGCCCCACCAGCGGCGACTACTTCGTCTTCTGCACGGTCTGCCGCAAGGGCACGCCCATCGACGTCTCCAAGCCCATCCCCGAAGTCTTCAAGTGCTCCGGCTGCGGGTTCTCCTGCGCGCTCGACACCCATCTCCTCGCCTACTACGTTCCCTCCCCCCTTCTCTCTCACCCTCAGAACCTCCCCGGCGCCATCGCTCCCTCCGTGCCCGTCGCCGCGCCCCCCGAAGCTCCCGCGCCCGAAGCTCCCGCGCCGCTTCTATCGAACTCGCCGGTCGTCGATCCGCGCCACACGCTCCAGACCGTCCCGGCCGCCCAGGCCGTGCCCACCGTCCAGGCAATGCCCACGCTCGACTCGGCAGTGCCCACCGCGGACTCGGCAGTGCCCACCGTGGAGCAAGAAGTGCCCGTGCTGGCCCCGAAGAACTTCGCGGCGGCCTCGGCTCTGCCCGCCTCCGACCTCTCTCTGGTATTTCTTCTTCTTTTTTCCTTCTATCCAGGCGACGTCCCTCGCGCTGCAGCCGGCTCCGGACCATCCGCTCTCCTCCTCCGAGCTCCAAGCCCTCGCCGCGCGCCCCTCCCTCCCTCCCAGCGAGCCCGGCAATTCTGCAACCTCTGAGACCCCTGAGAACCCTGAGAACCCTGAGAACCCCGGCAATGCCGACAATACGAGCAGTGCCGAGCCTGCGGGCAGCGGAGAAGGCGGTCTGTCGGTGGAGCAGGTGGCGCGGCTGCGCGAGCAATGCGCGGCGGCGCCGCACGATTGGTGGCTGGGGAAGTTCGTGAAGGTGGAGGTGCCGCTGTCGAGACTGGCGGGCGGCGATATGCCGGTGCAGGAGGACGGGGAGGGCGAAGAACGGCGCATTGTGGCCGGCGAAGTGGTCGGGAGAAACGAAAATGGATTTGTGGTGCGTGTGGGAACCACGACGGTCGCTGTCGATGATTTCATCAGGGGAGCGAATCGCTGCTGGCTCTTGCTGAAGGAGGGTTATCCGAATTTGGCGTTGTACTCATAGAGTCGGAAGGCTTAGATAGTTTGGTTACAGTGTTTGTTTGAAAAGCGAGGAGAAGCCAGGGTTTGGACTCATGGAGGAAAACGAAGCATCGACGTCCGACAGCTCGGTCGAGAGCGAGTCGGAGAGTCAGGATTTGTTCGATGGACTGGCTCCGGAAACTATTGTACTTTTTGTTGTGAGGGTGGGGCGCTTATTCCCTAGGCGCTTATAAAGAGCAAGATGCAAGTTGCTCAAGAACAGTTTAAAGTTTTTAATAAAAACCAAAAGGTCCAGAAAGTAGATCGTTTCATAATGTGGTTGAAAGATCTAGATTGAAGATGTACGCAGAATGTATCCTCAACTGAACGATATGGGAATCGAGCTTGCTTTGGAGTCTTGCAACAACAACGAGGTAAGATCGATTTGAATTTCGCAGTATCGCCTAGTTGTTGTTGTTTAGAAGGTTCCGCGACGAAGGGGGCTTTTTGAATCGCATTATCGACATGAGCACAGGGAAAATTCCAGTCGATAAAGAAGCGATTCAATACGTGGACCCCAAAAAGATCAAAAAGCCGGTTGTGGAGAGTTCCACGTCGAGCGGGGATGAAAACGAAGACTGGTGCGATACTCCCAGCAGGGGAAGGAAGCGTAGATACGCCAGTGATGATTCTAGTGAGATCGATGATTTTCCTGAGACTTCTCGAAAGTGAAATTCCAATATCTTTGCGATTTGTAGACATCCAAGGCGAAAAGCTCCGCGTGTCGGTTTGGATGACTCATTATCTCATGTTTGTGGTCCTTTCTCTATTTAAAATGCAGCTTGCGAAGAAAGTTTCAACGCGAGGCCACGCGAAATCGCGCAGAAGCCACAAAAACGATGATGATGAGTTTGTAATCGATACAGTCGCTTCCACTCCCGACGGTACTTTGCAGTGCGAATACTTTTTGATTCCACAGATTTCGAGCTGTCAAAACCCACGCATTACTCCTATCGGTCGAACGTGACGACGAAGCAGCTGGTGGATTTGGGCTGGAGCAACGCCCGAATCAAAGCGTTTTGTTTGTTTGTTTCAATGACACTCAGTTACAAAAACAGATATCAGAAGCCAAACCAGTATTATTACCGGTTTAACGATCCTGGAGAGAAGCAAATGACCGGGAAATGGTCGGCGCAGGATCGGTTTTTGTTTTTGAAGCAGTTGATCGATGGCGGAGTGAATTATTCGGTGGGATTTGTGTTTGTTTCGTTCCGAGTAGTGGGGATTGTTTTCTCGAAAGATCCCTGGACGCGTGGGATATCAGTGCAGCAATTATTACCGCCAACTGATCCGCGAAGGCGTGATCATCGATGACAATTATTATGTGGATCAGAACAATCGATTGGCGTTTAAGTTTAAAACGCGATCGAATTCGGTGTCAACGAAGAAGCGCAAGACGTCGAAGAAGTCAAAAGAATTCCGTGACTTGGATGATTTGGATGTGGATTCGTTTGATTATTCGCAATTAGAAGAGAAGAATTGTTTGCCTGTTTTTGTTTGTGGGGTGTTTGATTTTCAGGGATTTATCGATGTCCTGACGATGGAGGAGGTCGTAAAGCCTGCGATTTCTCCGTATGGACATGTTTTGGGTTACGATACGTGGATGAAGGTGCTGAATCGAGAGCCGAAGAATACATGTCCGTTTACGAAGAAGGTGGGATAGAGAAAGGGATGTGAAGAGTAGAAGTTGAATCGAAGACAACTCGAGAAGCTAACGTTTGCCAATATAGATCAGTATCGTGATAAAATCGTGGACATGCAGAGTCATTTGGGAAAGTTTTGGATTGTTTGTTTGAGTATGAAAGCAACAAACTGAGAAAAGGCTAAAAATCATTGCGAATTGTTTTCAGAAGATAGCTTCTGTTCATCTTGTTGATCGTTTTGCTGCTCATCTTGTTGATCGTTTTGCTGCTCAACTTGTCGATCGTGTTGCTGCTCAACTTGTCGATCGTTTTGCTGCTCATCTTGCTGCTCATTCATTTCGGAGTAAAGAATTCGGTGGATTTTCTCTGAGAATTCGGTTTTTTCCTCGCGCTATTTCATCACACCAAACTCCCATTCCTACAAGCAAAAGCTCGTCGATTTCCACCAGCTTCTCATTGTAATAGTCTCGCTCCCCCTCCAAATTCTTCATCTACCGTCGCAATCAACGCAATTGAAAATACTTCTAAAATCAATTTGTGAATCGTCGCGTCTTTTTCTTCGATTTGCTTCTTCAATTCGGCTACACAATCAAACGATAATCCTTCTATCACCGATTTCAGACTCAAAATCAACTGCACGCTTTGCAGGCATCACTTTGAGTTTCTTCGCTAATTCTTAAGCATCAAACAAACAAGGAACATGATGGAGAGTTCATCGCCTCGCCCTGAGAAGAAGGGCTGCTGGACGCAACCGAATGATAGGAGCGATGGGATGAACTCCTCTTTTCCATGCCATTTTGGTGTAAATCGTAGAAACGCTTCAACCATTGCATGAACTCCAGATTATCCTGAGGACGTCCCTTCATTAGCTTTTCAACATCGATATTCTAGTTTGGATGTAACGAAATACCAATACTTTTTCAATTTTGTTCTTAACGAAGGCAGCTTGAAGAATCTTATAATTCTTCGAATATTCATAAGGATCCTTTGCTGCAGTATTGACTCGTTGTATAGGAACGGTGTCTATCTTGTCATCTTCCCTTCTTCCTTACCTGGGAAAATTAAATTGATGATCTGGCAAGCCACAGCGCCTACACTTTGAAAATAACGAAAAGATACTCTACCAGACGCAGTTTCTTCAATCTTGTGAAGATTAAGATGAAGAGTACTGTTAATCCATTCTAGAAGTTCACTTCGTGATGCTCCCGTAGCAGCTTCCATACGCTAAACACATTATGAACAACTATCCAATTTCGTTTCGTCTCTTCTTGTCATATCCAATCTTGCAATCCGTTCACACTCCCAGATTCATATTTGTTTAAAATGTCGAAGAAGACCAGTGTTCTTTACTACATTCCTGAGGATGGAGACGAAGCAGATCACCCTAATGTGATGACGCTTGATAAAAATGCGTCTCAAGTCACATTGAAGGATATCAGAGAAGTTCGTTCCGTTAAGTATTAAAGTAAGGTTTAGGCGTTTCCTATCCCTGGAACGTATTATTTCCGTTTCAAGCGCACATTCAAGAATTCTTGGAGTATTCTCCCTCCTTCGCATGTAATTCGTAGTTTGGTTCGATGTAACAGAAGATTCCGAAGTTGTTCCCAAATTTGACGGTTTGATCTTTGTGAAGGCTACTCGTTTGCCTGCTTCTGCCGCTCCAAAGAAGAGTAAGCCATCCGTAAAGAAGCCCGCAAGTCGTCCGAAGCCAACAAAGCCTGCAAAGCAAGAACCGAAAAAAGAGCTCGAAGAGGATTTTTTGCATAATATTGTATTCTCCCTAGCTACGGTTGAATGTAGGAGATGCCGTCATCCACGCCCGAGTTCGTTGAGCCACAGCAGCCCGAGATTGACTTCTTTAGCCCCGCTTCTGTTTGCATTTTTCCATGTTTTTGAGGTAGAATACATCCAATACACCCGTCAATAACGACGTGTTCGGTGAATACGACTTCCCCACTGCGAAACCAGTCGATCCGTGGGACGCGATCAAGATCTAAAACTGTTTTCAAACAAACACGTTAGCACACTTTCCACTTTTCCGTACTCACACCCTACACGTCAGCCAGTCTACCAAAGCAGATTCTACACGAAGCACATCAAACTGCTTGGACATGACTAATGACCACATTAATCCATAGATAAAACTCGGCCATGCCAACAAATAAAACCTGCATTCAACACCAATTCAATTTTCTACCCGTCCTGCTTCGTCTCGCACCTTCCTCCCAATCGAGAGCATTTCCCGAAGCTCTCCTTCGAAACGCAGCTATCCATCACGACCGCTCCATCTCTATGCGGAATCCACTTCTCTCCTCCCATACAGCACGCATTCCTTCTTCGATGTCATATCGATCATCGACAAAAAAGGGGACACATACATATTATGCCCCATATTCGAAAGCGTATTAAATAGGGACATATAGGTCCCTCCAAACCGCGGATCGGATATGTGTACAAAGAACGTCATCTACATGAAACTTCCATCTCACCCAAAACCGCGGAAACATTCATGCACTGCCCCGCCATCCCCGACAACACAACCAGAACCGCGGCAATCGGGTAATACTTGGCCTCCATAGCTTCAATGTCGGCATCTACACATCATGCGTCTAAAACCGCGGTGACCGGGTAGAAAGTGGATAAAGCAGGTGAGGAGAAGCGCCATGGTGATTCGCGCGAGGTAACAACGCTGCATGAGCGTGAGAGGGTTGTGCGTGGAGAGAACGCGAGTCATCAGAATGGTGATCAGCATTTCGATCGGGAAATAAAACAGCCGCAGAGACGTCAGCCACACGCGCTGCATCCCCTTCTCGATCAGTTTCAGCGACGAGGCGGCTTCCGCGGGGAAGACGCCGATCCGGTTGGTGAGGGTGATCAAAGCCACGCGGAGGAACTGGGAGTGATCGGGTTTTTACATCGAAACGTAGGGGTTTTTGATGATTTCGTAGTATAAGCGGTAGATGGAGAGCACCGAGTAGCCTTGATCGGGGTTTGGTGGCTGCGGTTTCGGTGTGTCGACGCGCGGAGAGTGGCGACGCACCAAAAGAGGCTTGGAGTCGTCGCTTTCTGTCTCTGATGGCGGCTTGGAAGGCTCGGAAACGGAAGATTGGTCGGGTTTTGGGAGTTCTTCGGGGACAAAAAAGAACAAAAAGGTGGTGAAGACGATGAAGATGAGGCCCCAAAGGATGGAGAAGCTGTGGAGCGTCATGAGGGGCTCGTTGCTGGCGCCAGCGCTGCGGAAATGGGAGAGAAAAGAAGGATTGTTCAGTGCTAAAAACACGGAATTGCTGAGTGTGAATGGGGTGAACGAAGAAATCGATACGCAAAGTGGATTCCCAGTGTCTGACCAATTACATTGCAGGTACTCGCCCATCTCTTGTTCTTTTCGGAGAGGAGACTGAGAGCCCAAGCATCCACAGCGATGTCTTGGGTGGCTGCCAAAAAATAGAAAACTGTAAAGCAGATGGTCAGGAAAACAATGTTCGGACTTTCAGAATACAACGAAGTCTCGATTACCCCAGAAAAGCAAACTAACATAAGACCAATTAGCCACTGAAGAGGCACGATCCATGTCTTACGCCTCCCTATCTTTTCTGAATAGCTAGAAATGACTGAAACCCAGAAAACACTCACAAAGCGTCGACTATGGGAGCCCACAGCATTTTGAGTGAGTACGGCTGACTACACAGCATAAACATGGCTTGGTCTTTATATGAAACATGTTGTTGTTGAAGAAGAATCGAAATGGTTGATGCCAAACCAAGTGGAATTCCCTATTGTTAGAAAAGGGAGATGTCGTTACTTGTAATATATATAAAATGAGTAGCAGCAGAATCACTTTCAAATCGCTCCTCGAAGAGTTCAGTGACTAGTCACTCATGGATCAATAGGAAAAATACATTCGGTTGCGACATCTTTTTTGTTCAAAAATGAAAAGAAAAGAAAATAGGTCAATAGTACAAGAGAAGACATGCGCACAGTGGTTTTATGATTACGAAGTCCGAAATCACCACTTCCTGTTGAGAAAAATCGAAATGCTGGGGGTGTATTCGAATCAATTAATACGGGGTATTTCGAGAACCATTCCTCGAGCATTTGCAGCGTGTTTTGCAAGTGCACCCGGAGCTCCCGAAACTATTTCGGAGAAATGGCCTCCATATAACGTTTGCTCTCTCCCTTTCAATATCAAACCAAATCCAAATCACATTAAACTGAAAGAGCCGCACAAGAGGTAGTAGGCTGGTGTTTTCGCTAAGGAATAGGGCAAATTCGCTGATTCGGCAGCTGTCGATTGAGGCTGCGGAGAGCGCGCGAAAGAATATGGATTTTGATAGTTTTAAACCGGGTGATGCGATTGAGGTGACTGTTGGTTCAAAGGGAGCGCTGTGATGGGTAGATGAAGAAGCGAAATGGAAGCAAAACGGAAGAGGTATTTAGAGGAATCTGCGTGGCAAAGCACAACGATTACTACAACTCTACATTCACGATTCGTTGCGTAGATTCTATCTTCGTTTGTTAACCACAGAATATCGCAGGAGAGGCTGTTACGATTTTGTACTCGACGTACCAGCCCGACATCAAGTCCGTGAAGGTTTCCTCTATTTGCTTGGACTAATGAACTAGCTAATCCAGGAGTCGTATTTGAACAAGGCGAAGAAGCGAACGCACAAGGCGAAGCTGTATTATCTGAAGGACAAACCGATTCTTGACATTCGAATTGCCAGTAATTACGTGCCGGAAAGAAAGTATATCGATAAGAAGAAGAACAACGAGTGGCTGATTAGCAGAGGAAAGAAGCCGGAAGATTAATTGGGTTATTTAGTGGGGTGTTTGTTTCAAAGATTGGAATGCTGTGGGGAATTCTCCTGTTTTGCTCACTTGTCCTTGCGTATGACCCAGAAAAGGATTTGCAAGGAGTCTATTCCCAGCAAGACTATACGCATTTCTTTGAAGTGCTACGTTTTGGATTTTGGTGATTGAATAGAGTCGTCTGAAGTTTACATATCCTATTAACATTGCTATTCTTGGTTTTGAGAAAGTATTTACAGAACGAGATCTACAGACGTTGTTATCAAAGTATGTCTCGTCCGTAATACCCAAGATACGAAATCGAGATCATTACAAGGATTCGCATGTGATGTATAGTTTTGATTACAAAGTACGTGTGATCTCCCAATGTTAGGATCATAGATCATACGACTACCCGAGCGCTTTTTAAATCGCTATGTGGAAATAATGAAAAACATCATGAGTTTTGGTTTGTCTAAAGATTGATGTATAGTATCCCAATACAATAGCCAAAGTGAAAATGTATATATTGTTCCAAAGGCATACTCAAACTACTTGATTAATCTATCTCACCCCCAACTGAAGGATATCATTAACCAAATGTACGACTACGGTAATCATCATTCGAACGGAGTCAGTCACAAATAGTGGTCGAACGTCTCACGTCTACCTACTCCTCCGATCCCAACTTTCCTCCTACTGTATTCAAATCGATTTTTCTCTCGATCTATTTCACGTAGATTATCTTCATCAGCCCTCCCAAAACGCTTATGCTTCCTCCCTGCGATCTGAACGCCGAGTCCTATTACTACCGTTACTACTTTTACTTCAACAACGAAAATCTCATCGGAACAGTATTTCTTTTCCCTCCCTTCCTACCAGTCCTACCTCAGCGACCGGAGGTTTCTTTTCATCGATGTGAACGCGGGTCCCGTGGTTATTTCGACCGATTTAGACGACTCCAACATCCACAATTTGATTCCTTACGAGCTCGCATACGGTTCGAATAACCGCGGGGATCGATTCTAGATCACACAGTAAAGATGGATTCGGTGGCTCTGCGCGTGTCCCAGGTGTTAGAGAACGTTTTGTTCACAAACATCGTGAATGTGACGCACTTCGACCTGCAAAACCAGCTTTTGATTCCGATTGTCGTGTTCACGGACGCCGATCCGTACTCCGTGCGCGTCTCGCAGCTGCAGCAGGAGATCGAGGAGACCAAGATGAAGATTCGGCAGATCTTTAAGACGCACTTGCGAATGCGGAGAGCGCATTTAGTGACGGAGATCGTGTATCTCCGGAACAATATTTCGCTGCTGAACTCAATCCAGGCGTCGTTCATCGATTCGATCACCCTTTTAAACTCAAACAATTCGGTTACGTACAAGCGATATCGACGCATCGTTTTCTCTTTCTGAGCGAGTCGTGTTGTGTAGGACGGCGATCAGCTTTCTCTCATTCTCCAACTCGCTCTGCGAAGTCGAAGTTGGCTGTTTAAGCGACACACAATCAAAGAAAACACCCGTATTTTTGGAATTCCACACGTCGATTCTAGCGGCGTCGATGTACCCGTTTTTCGTTCTCGACGCGAATTACCCCGATTTGGTCTTCGAAGGACGCAAATTGTATTATTGCACGCCGGAGAACTCGATCGTTCTC
Organism: Blastocystis hominis; assembly: GCF_000151665.1. Taxonomy (NCBI): domain Eukaryota; class Bigyra; order Opalinata; family Blastocystidae; genus Blastocystis; species Blastocystis hominis. The sequence continues at coordinate 760,446 of NW_013171860.1, forward strand.
CGCTCCGACGCTCCGTTTACGCGGGATTTCGCGATGGATCCGAACTACAAAAACACGCCTTCTTTTGGAAACAACACCGCCAATTATTTGATCAGCGCTCTCTTCGAGGGCCTGGTGGGAATGGAGGACTTCTCGCTGGTGTCGTCGACCCAGCAGAACGTGTTTATGCCGGTACTGGGGCATCATCCCTTCCAGCGAATCAACGCGATTTCGGTGAGCAAAGTGTTTTTGGAGGCGTACGAGCGAAATCGAATGGTTTTGCTGACCGACGAAATCATCAACGAGATTGAGTTGAGCTATCAGCGAATCAATGAAGACTTGTTTTCGATCATGTGCGAGTGAGGGCGGGGACTGAGGCGTAGCGGGAATCCGGTGATCAACAACCAGACGGTGATCACGCGGGAATATCTGCTTTGGTACTACAAAACGAATTTCCTGGGGCAATCGGAGCAGTTCCAGAAACTGTTCATCGACATCGTGAATCTCTGCAATCAGTTCAGCTACTACATCGATTCCTTCTCGGACATCGACTTCCAGACGCTTCGGCAGGACAGTCTGTCCAGCCAGCTGCAGTTGAAGCGGCAGTTGGAGGATGTGAGGGAGTTCCAGCGTTTTTCGAAGGAGCTGATGAACCAGTATCTGTCAATCGCGCAGTGCAGCGAGCTGCGCCACACGGTTCGCTATTCCAGCGAGGTGTCGATCGAATCCATTCTGATCATCGTGGTTTCGCTGGCGGTTCTGCTCTATATCGGTGTAAACATTCTCTTTTAGCGCGTGTTTGGTTCAAACAAGCGAGACATCAAATTAATTACACAACGCATCACATCACATCGTAAAAGTACAGTTTGCTTACGCCTTCTCCCCCTGCAGAATGTCCAGCACCTGCTTGAGCTGCTGTTTATACAGATCCTATCACTCACAGCGATGCCTCGCACCTACTCGATCGTCCCTCGTGTTTCGCACTTCCTCCACGACCGCATTGTATTCGTCCACCATCTCGTTGTATTTCAATTGCAATTCGCGCAGGTCGTTCGCCAAGCGCCTCGTTTGCTCCTCTCTCTTCTCCATTTCGTCCAATTTCATCTTCAAGTCCATCAGCTCGTTCGCCCCGCTTTCTGCGTCGCGCTTCACGCGTTCCAGCGAGCTCTCCAACGCGGCGATCTTGCCGTCCTTCGCTCGAATCTGCTGCTCCAATTCGCGGATTCTCGAAAGATCGGCATGGATTGCCGGAATCGGAAACACGATTTCTTCGATGCGATTATCGCTCTCAAAATCGTGCGTGGGCTCCGTCTCTCCGCCCTGCGTCTCCTCCCAACTCCGCTCCTTTTCGCTCGGATTCTCCGCATTTTGAGCGTTCTGAGCGTTCTGAGCGTTCTGAGCGTTCTGAGCGTTCTGAGCGTTCTGAGCGTTCGCCGACTCTTCCGAATCGTTCGCTCGACTTTCGGATTGAGATGAATTCAATGATGATTGTGAAGATTTCAAGTCCAAGTTCAAATTCGATTTCGTTATGGATGATGATGATGATGATGATGATTTCGATTGCATTGACATTGGCATTTGCAATTGTATTTGTTCCTGCAATTGTTTCTTCAGCAACGAAACCAATCGCAGCGTTTCCTCATATCGATTATTCACCAATTCAAACTGCGCTTGCGCCAGCTGCACCTCGTTTCCCTGCGCCAATTCTCTTCGCCTCGCCGCCTCCGCCTCCCTTGCCGCCTCTCTCTTCATTCTCTCTCTCTCCTCCTCCGCCATCTTCTCGATTTTCTCCTTTTCCACCTCCGCTTTCGCTCTCTCCGCCCTCGCCTCCTCCAGCTCTCCCCTCATTTTCTCCAGTTCCCCGCGGAGCTCCGCCCTCTCCGCCTCCCCCGCGGCCATCCTCGCCTCCGCCTCCTTCAACCGCTGCTCCGTCTGCGACTCGCTCTGCGCCTGCGACGTCGCAATCGACGCGTTCGCCGCCTTCACCGCCTTCAATTCGCCCTTCAATTCGCTGATTCGCTTCAGCAATTCCGAGCGTTTCCGGCGTTCCCCGTCCAATTCGCGCGCCAGCGCCATCGCGTGCTCGGACGCCGCCTGCTCGGCGCGGTTCTGCTGCTCGGCGAGGCTGCGGCGCGCTTCTTCGCAGCGCTGCAGCGAAACTTCCAAGGCGCGCTCGCGGGAGTTGGACTCGGCCTGCAGCTGGTTGAAGGCCTCCGTGCTCTGGGAAACGAGCTCCTCCATCTGCTTAACGTGGTCTGCAGAGGCTTCCTGCTCGGTTTGGAGGCGGGACAGCTCCATCTTCATGGATTCGTGATCGGACGTTAAGGTCTCGAAAGACGCGGCGAGCGTTTCGAACTCGGTTTTTTGGGCCGCGTAGAGCTTTTCCCGCTCATCATGCAATTGCAGAAGATTGGCGTGTTCTTTCTCTAGTTCCTCCAAACGCTTCGAATTGGTGCTCTGGGAAGAGGTAGCGCTTTGGAGCTCCTGCTGAAGACGCATTACGGTCTCGGTCGTCTTTTCGAGTCGGAAGGAGGTATCTGCTAGCTGGCTTTTTGTGTTGGACAATTCCTCGTTCCGTTCGCGCAGTTTGGCTTTTAAAGCGCGATCTTTTGTCTCAATCTCTAATTGCTTCTTTGCCAAGGCTTTTCCTTCTTCTAACACTTCTGCTGCGTGTTTCTTCGCCTTTTCCACTTCCTGCTCCAGATCACTAATGCGCTGGGTATACCGCGCCTGCTGCTTTGCATCGGACGTTTTGAGGGAGGACGAGGATTTGAACGAAGCGAGTTCCTCTGTGCGCGCCTTCAGCTGCTTTGCGATTTCCTCCTTTTCTTGGTTTGTTTGCTCTAACGACTTCTTCAAATCAGCTACGAGCGCTTCGCTTTCAGCGAGTTGCTCTTGCGTCTCAGCGAGTTTCGCTCGACTCTCAGTGAGTTGGGTATCCATCTCACGGAGCGCTTCGTGATGCGATTCTTGCGCTGTACTCGATGCACGAACCGATTCCAACTCTGCAAGCACATCAGCGTGTGTCTTTTTCAAAGATTCATATTCACTCTACAAAAAATGAAAGTTCTGTTCCCTACTTGAAGCTGTTTATATTTCGCGAGTAGCTTCTGCGCGGTCGCCTTGCTCACGCCCTTTTCTTTCTTGGCCTCTGCCTCGCTTGTCTGGATCGCCGATGGGCTCGCTACAGGTTCCATTCGATCTTCCGTTCCGCTAAAAGCAATAAATGCGTTAGGTGCAGAAAACGTCTCGACTTTTGGAATTTCAAACAAACAGGAAACACGATTTGATTCACCATTTCGATGGTTTCTGCAACGGCCGCAGCGAGCACCTCGTCCTGGCAGCGAACTTCCCACGTGTTGATATCCACTTCAAATTGCACGTCCGTCGGGAGCACCACTCTCCAGATCGGCGTGTTTCCATCGCTCTGAACCTTTCCGAACTGCTCCTCGAGCACTTCGCGCATCATCTGCATCTTCTCATTCTGCGTGACGTCGAGGACCGAAACGCAGTCCGGCAGCTTCAGCGCGTCTCCTTCTTTCTGCGGAGGACACAGTATCTGCGCGTTCTACACTGGATCGCGAGCAACAGGCGTACAAGCGGGGACAAGACGTTCGAATCTTGCTGCAAAACGAGCATCAGCAGCGCGTTCGCTTTGAGATCCGTCTCGTAGCTGCTTCTCCACTCGATGATGTACTCGAATATGTGGTTTTGCTGCGCGTGAAGTCGGACGGAAATCGCATCATCAATCTGCACCGTCTTCGCTGCGGCGTCGAATTGCACCTGGTTGGTGATCATCGTCGCCACGGCCAGAATCGCGTTGAAGTCCAGCCGCGTCTTAAAGTGCTGCCGATAGAGAATTCTGCAGAGTTTTAGCTGCGTGAACTTATCGATGTCGTCTTCCGCGATTATTTGATACTTCAAATCCTTCTTCACGAGCACTCCGCGCACTCTCCCGCTCTCCCGCCAGTTCTGCTCGGCGGCCTTGCCCAGGACGCTCACGATTTTGGGGGAATGGTAGCTGAACAGCAGTCTTTTCTGGTTTTCGGGCGTGTAAAACTACCGATTTCGATCAAACCCCGATCACTACGCTGATCAAATCGCGATTCACCAAATCCTCCAGCTTCTCCTTCAGCCCGCTCACCAGATCGTTCATCCTCGACACCTCTCCGTGCACTACGCCTCACGCTCTCGCCGCTGCTCCACCCAGCACCACGCGTTCGGGTTTTGTCGCTTGAATGAACGAACTCGTTCCGGGGAAATCCGAGTGCGCCGAGAAGCTAATCGTCACCACTTTGCACTTCACGTCGATCGTCTCCATCTGCTTCCCGCTCAGCGGGATGATCCGGTCGTTGTCTTGCAGCCGGCGCGCGATCGTCCGCTACATCGCACAGGAACCGCGGGAATACCGCCATGCAGTAGCCGGTGAGAATGACGAGATTGTTCTCGCCGCTGGCCATGCGCTCCAGAACGTCGCGCGAAGTGCCGTTCTCCATCATGGCGGGAGAGCAGAGGATGACGCAGGGCGGGAGCTTGTTGAAGTCGCGGAGAAACTGCCGGTGAGGGGAAAAAAAAGGGGAAACGGAGTCGATGGGGTCGGGGATGTCGACGTTGGGGAGATCGAACGGGTTTTCCTGCATGCGGATGGACTCGTTCATCATGTTAATGGACTTCTAGACGTGAGAGGATTGTGTGTTTGTGTGCCTGGAACAACATCATGCTCTTCTTCGCCAGCGGGTTCAGATAAACAATGTTCCCGTGCCGGCTGATTTCCGGGTGTTTTTCCCAGTATTCGTTCAGCAGCAGCAGCAGCTCCTGCGTCCTGCCCAGCGCAAACACCGGGATCAGCACTTTGCCGCGCTTTCGCAGCGTGTCCACCACCTCCTCTGCACATCAGCCGCGCATGAGCATCATCACTCGTGAGCCGGTCTTCGCGCTCGCGCCGGCTTTCGTGCGAGATTCGGCCGTAGGTGCTCTCGCAGATGACGACGTTCAGGCGGAGCGGCGGGATTTCCGCGGCGGGAAGGTGGCGATCTTCTTCGCGCGAGAAGTCCCCGGTATACCTCGGAATCAAGCGGGAACAGCGGCTACAGCACACGGATGCGGTCGATCTCCACGCAGAACATGGCGGCGCCGAGCACGTGGCCCGCCTGGAAGCATTTCACCTTGATGCCGTTGTGCCAGCGGTCCTCGTGGAAATTGATCGTTTCCATCATCTTGATGCACTTCTCCAGCTGGCTCACCGAGTAGATGCTGTCTTCTTCATCTTCCGTGGCGGTGATGGCCAAGTAGTCGCGGAGAATGCTCTCCATGATTTCTTTGGTGGGGGGCGTCATGAATATACGCGTTCGGCGCTGGCCCGTCTCGCCTGTATCAAAGAAGCGACGCTCTAACGGAATAACGCAAAATCTTCATATTCATACGAGGAAGTACGGGCAGAGCTCCGCAGTGATCGAGGTGAAAGTGGGATATCAAAACTAGGTCGACGTAATCGTCGTTAATGGCATCTAAATACGGCAATGTGCCCTTTCCGACTCCACTATTCCATCAGATATAACCAACCATCCAAACTCTGGAAGCACTCCGCAATCAAATAATATAACCTTTCCTTTGTAACTCATATAAATGCAAGACCGTCCAACCTCTCTTCCAGCGCCTAGAGGCTGAATAATCAAACGGTCTCCATCAACTTCTGTATTCACTGGTCTAGCGTCCAGGCAACCCGCTGTTCCTACCCATTGGCATAAAACACCATGATCTCGAGCAAGAAAGTTCTAGTCCGCTCTGTGAAAAGAAGTATAAAACAAACACCCCACGCATCTTACAAACGTAATGCATTCACCAGCGTTACATTCTCACTCATCTCCACCACCGTCAGAGTCGCAATCCCGCTATCATCCACCTCCAGCAAGATGCTCAATGAAATCTTCCCCTGATACACCGCGACGTTATTCAGCGTGCAGGTCCGAATCAGCCTGTTATTCCGATCTCCGATCCGATTCTGGTACACCAGCAGCGTGTACGCCATCTCGGGCTTCTCCACATCCACGATCAGCTGACTTCGTTTTTTCACGGGATACGGCGTAAACCGATCCATTATCAGCATCGACTTCTTGTTCAGACTCACACTGAACGTGCTCTGCAACACCTGAATGCATCGTCCGCGCATCACCACCTTCTTGCACAGATCGCTCTCTCGCATCACCGCGATGCGCTCCGTGTAGCCCATCTCCTTCAGCAACGGCTCGAACGAGATCGAATCGTTGAACGGCCCCGTGACCACCGCCTCCGAAATCTTCGCCAGCTCCACGCCCGCCAAAATGCAGCAGTTCGCGATCGTCAGTTTCATCTCCCCGGCCAGCTGGTTGAACGCCTCGACGATCGTTTGGGAGTCTGGATTGATCGAGACCTTGTCGTCCAGGTCCAGATCCACTTCGATGTTGGTGTCGTACGCGAAGTTTCGCAGCAAACGCCAATAGGCAGCGCGGCCATAAGCCTGCTTCTCGGGAGTGGGCTCCGCCTGGTACTCCGTCTTTAGCTTCATTTTCAGAGCATCGCGCTCCAAAATGTTTTGAATTTCGGTGATTAGATCGCTTCCTGTCACGTTGTCGTTCGAGAGAGAGGCTAATGGAACTGCACCGTCTCCAGTCACTTTTAGAATCGAGACCCCGAACGGACCCGAGTCAAAGCGGATGTTCAGGCAGTAGAAATCATATTTTGTATCTTCGTAGAGACGCATGCCGACTGCTGTGGAGTAGTTTACCAAGTGGATTTTGGAGTTGCGGAATGAAGACGTCAAACACTCAGAAACAGCACATCGTTTCCCCTGGTCGTAGTAATCGGGAATGATAAAGAAGGCATTGTAGAGTCTGATGTTTCCAGTGATTGCTTTCGATATTTCTCCAATAATCACCCTGAATACTTGCTCTGGAGTGAACTTCGTATCTTTTGCCTTATATACAAACTTTCCATTTCCCTCAGCTACAACATCATAAAAGAGCGTATCACGGAGTCGCGCAAACATACTCGATTTTCCATCGTTTTCTAACAGGAACATCGATCCGCTTAATACGCTCTTGCGTAATGTGGATGGTGATCTGTGGGGAGAAACTAAGCTAACCGCATCGCCAACAAAACTGACGGTACAACCTGAGTAGTAACGAGGTCCGACCGAAAAACGAATATCAGTGGTGATATCACTGTTGTACCTCACTCCATAAATGAAATCATCTCCCAAAAAGTAACAAACAGACATTTTATGAGTCACACCTGCTCTCAGTTTAATCCCCTACCATTTCTTTTAACAAACACAACAAGAGTAATATACCACCTCAAGAGAGTTCAGACACTTAATCAAGATTAGCAACCTCCTTTTCAGTGTACTTCTCTCCAGCAGCACGGCTCTTGCGATCCAGAATAGCCTTGCGGTCCTTGCTCAGCTTGAGCTCGATGATCTCCACCTTGGAAGCATCAATGCCCACCTTCGCGCTGGATCCGTTGACCTTGTCGCGGTTGATTCCCTCGACGTGGATCACCCACTTCTTTCTGTAGACCTCGGTGACCTTTCCCTCCTTACCCTTGTAGGAACCACGGAGGATCTTCACCTTATCTCCCTTCACAATGGGCATAGCGTTGACCTGCCACATCACCAACATCGAAAAAGGCTACGTTGTACTTGTTCTTGAGGGCTTCAGACAGAGGAGAGGACATCATCACACGGCGGATGTGAGAGGGAGCCGTGAAGTGAGCCTTACGGGTCGTGCGACGAGAAGAGGAAACAGAAGGACTATCGAACGGTTAGAAACGGTACACTCCTTATTTCACACTCAGCTGAATTTATAAATGAGACAGAGCACTTGGCATTCTCCAGAGCCACCATTTTGCAACTTGCCAAATTCTCTCTCCTATCAATGCACATAAACTTACCTGAACTTCATTGCGATATTAATGATTTGGTATATCAACTAATACTCTGAGAAACCAAAACTGCAATAAGCGCCACCGGTTTCTCTGTATTTCATTCCTATATAATTTCGTCGATCGATTTCACACCATTATTCATCAAACACAACAAATATTTAATTGTTGAATTAGGAATTGCGCTGCAATTTGCTTTTGGGGATTATCGGAATAGACCTGCACCGCACGCCTCAACGCTTGTCTCAAGTACTCTAGATCGCCTCGTTTTATTAGTAATAACGCGTTTTCATGCTTTGAAAGGATGCGGACAATGATCTGAATGCAGATATCGCAGCGCTACAATCGACTTGGCGATTTCGTTCCTACCTCTGCTTCTTCTGTAAACCTTTGAATGCAGCAATGCAGTAGCACGGGAATAAGGTCTTCTCCACAGTCTGACACGGAGAAAAAGCTTGCAACCGCCTAAGCATAACACAGGAGAGAGAAAGCCGCACAGTCAGCGAAAGAGACACGAGCAGATTATCCTTTTCATAAGAGAGGATGAGGATCAAGTGTGGATAGAACGTTTTGAATACATAGGTGGAATACTGAGCATCGATGGATTGCAGTACGAGTGTGACACACTGCAACAACGAAGCAATGTAATACCGATTTCGCTCCTTCTTCTCTGTAATAATCTCGCTATAATCACAGTATTTTCCCAGCACAGAGCAAAGTTCAGGCAAAAAGGAGTCACTTTTGTGTACATTCAGATCTACTACCTTTTCTTTTAATACAGGTTTCACATGCTGGATTTCCAAGCAAATGCAAAACGCAGCCACGTGGGCAGCCGACGTAGTCACATGCGCTAATTGGGTCGCTGTGAGTTCTTCCTCTTTTTCGTTGATTTTCTCGTCGGTTTTCTCGCTAATTAGAGGATTCTGAACCGCCTTCTCCGTTTTTTCTGTATACTCTCGCAAAGCCACAAACGCATGTCGGAATGTGAATCCCAACAATTCGCTCGACGCCAATTGCTTCCCGTGCAGAATCAAAATCCGCTGGATGCAATAGAAAACGGTTCGATGCACCACAAAAGTCGCGGGAAACGGCTTCGCGCTTCGCGTGGGGGCTACAAGCGAGTGCTGAAGGAGCAGCAAGAAATCGAGAACGAGCTGCGCCGAATCGAAGGGAACGCGAGTGAACAAATCTGCGAAAAGACGCAGCGACGCCTCGCTTTTCTGGCAAATCGCAAGGCGGAAAAGCTTTCGGAGATTGGAAGGAAACGCAGCGAAAAAAGCGTCGACTTGCTGCGATGTCTGCTCACTCGAAGCGAAGAAACGCGGCGTTAGAAGAGAAATCGGCTGCGATGAAACGTCCAGCCATTCGACTCGGAAATGCTCGGCGAATTGAAGCGGGAAAAGCTCCGATTTGTCGAATTCGCGGAGAGGAACGGACTCAACAAATGCGAAAATGGATTGTGAAAGCGGCTTGAAACACACCGCGATCCCTACAAAATAGAATTCGAAGAGAAACAAAAACAAGGAACCAGCTTTTCCATATCCAGCGACTTGCTTTCCAGCGATTTCCACACCAATGCCGCCACGATCTCGTTGTCCCCCGCGGAATCCGACCCCCATTTCTCCAATGCGTGCAGAACCAGCTGATTGGACTGCTTGCACGTGACCAATCCCCATACGGTTTCCATTCGCTGCGGATTCGCGGCTGCCGATTGAAACAACGCGACCAAACAATCCGCAAACGCTTGTTGCTGCGAGGGATGGGGCGACGACGCGTCCAGAACCGCGGCAACGACGTCTTGCACGGGGAGAAAGGGAATGCAGCGGAGCAAATGATCGAGGAGTCGGTTGTTGACTTGATCGTTCCACGCCAGAAAACGAGTCAAATGCTGTCCGAGCAGATGCGAAACGGATTCATCGGGCGTTTCCTTGTCGAAAAACAGGCGAAACGCGGCGATGATTTCCATCGCGTTGGTCTGCGAGCATCGCTGAAGCAAAACCTGCGCGATGTTCATTGGCTGCTTCTCTAAACACACCGATAACAGACCGGTCTATAGTCAAGATAACCGCGGTTTCTACGATCACTTCGCGGCTCATTCCCGCGTCTTCTTTGCCCAGAAAATCGACGAGTTCCTGCGCGAATTGCGAAACGCGACCCGCTGCTTCGGAGTAAAGAATCGCGGTATGAGCGATCGAAGAAACGATCGCGGGGAGATCGCCATACAACGAAGCGTTCTGATCGCGGGGATTATGGCTGGCTTTGGCAAAGGCGCGCGTTGCGTTCATGCAGACCGAAAGAAGCGACTGATCGGCGGACTGGACGTAGCGACGCAGTTGGCTTTGATTCAAGCGAAGCAGACGCAGAACAAGCAGTCGGAGGAGCGAGTAAAACGCGGATTTCTCGTTGTCGTCTTTGCAATACGCGGCTGACGCCAATCCGTTGAGAAGAGAATCGATTTCGGAGGTGGGGAGCGGACCTCCGCGCGTTTTCAACTCGCCGAGCATCATTTCGAAATCAGAACCACACAGTCGAGAAACAGACTGGCATTTTGTAGCCAGCTCGTGGATCGCTCTGCGAATCTCCTCGTCGTTTTGACCGTCGCGTTCGAGTCGCTTTCGCTGGACTTCGAGGACGTTTTGCTGCTCAGTGAGGGAGGAGAGAATGGAAAAATAGAAAGAATGCGTGTGGGTTGCGAGGATGGAGAGCGTTCCCAGCATTTCATTGGACCCGGTCGATGCGATTTGCTGGTAGCAGGAGAACAAAAACTCCATTTCTTCGAGAACAGGACGGGTTACGGATCGAGAAGAATGAAGATACTGCTGAAAGATGAGAATCTGCGCGTTGTAGCAGGGAAGCAGCCATCGCTGATTACACTCTTGGGAGTCAGATGGAAAAGTCAAAAGAGAGCAAACCGGAAGAATGTGAAGAGAGGATGGAGTGGAGAAGAGGATGAAGATCACAGAGAGAATCAAGAGAAGGAAGGGACCAGAGAGAAGAATCCGGTTCCTGTGATGATTCCTCGCTGATGACTTGAATGAGGGAAGATGAAGAATTCGAAGGAACAGAATCTTTCACAATCAGATTTTCGATGAATTTGGAGTTTTCAAAGATGAGGCAAAGATCTGTAAAGACTTGAAGCAACCATAATCTAATGAAGACAATACTCGATCCATTACTTGTTTTCTTTATCCATTTCGATCCAACTTTGAAAAAGCTGCGATGTGTTGTGGCGATATAAACAAACGATCGACCATAATATGAAACGAAGATAGCGCTTGAACGATTTGCACGACTCTCCCTACTCAATGAATGAACAAGAACAAAAATCCACCTTCCGTTTTTCAATCAAAGGTTCCATAAGAGTGGTGAGCAAATCGCGTTGAACTAATTCCTCTTTCTGATTTGCACATTGGCGTAAATACCAAAATCTCACACTCTTTAAGGCATTTTCAAGCGTAATCGCTCCTTGAGAACGTTTTTCGCCAGGACCGTATTTGCAAGCCGCAATAAATGTTTCATCGGAATTATTTCTTTTTATGAATCGGCAACAAATCAAAGATACACTCCTTCCGAACGAATGATCCGAAGACAGTCAGTAATCCCCAAAATTCCGGTGCTTTTCACTTCTGCAATCTGAACCGTAGATTGCATGCGTACAGCTCCCTGTTCAAAAAAACTATCTGGAAAATGCTTGCTCGACGAGCCTATTTCTCTTTGAAATTCTCGTCACGTCTCTTTAGATCCTTGTCTTCCAAAGCGGATGCTTTTGACCTTTCTCTAGACTCCGCAAAATGGCCGTCTCCGCTTCGATCCTGCTCTTGTAACTCGCTTACGAAGAAAAATATCAATGAATTCGTTACATTGTCAGGATGGGTCGATTCTGTTCGGATTATGAAGGATTCTGTGTTTATTATTCTTCGTGACGGGGAAGGTCAAACCCAAACATTGTTTGATTGTGACAAAGAGGGTTTTTGCCTATTTGGGAGGTTATCTACTAGTTGAATCGTTGCTCAAGAAAATCCCTATGGAGAGTGTTGTGTGTGTCGAGGGAAATGTAGATTTTGCTGTGGGTCGTTCATTCATTCCAGGTCATAGCTCGCCCATCGGATGCAATCAATGCAAGGATGAATACGGGTGAAATTGAGGTCAAGGGGAAAAAGCTGTATCTGCTCAATCAAGCTGTGGATCTGCCCTTCCCTGTACTTTTTGGTTATGCGACTAAACTCTATTGCAGTACCACGGAAAACTCCCCAAAGACGAAGTTCTATCCAAATATCGACATCTCACTCTCCGGCATCCCGAATATCAAAACGAGATTCGTTTTCGCTCTGAGTTTCTCCATTCCCTCCGTCTTTCTCTCCACTCCCATCACTTCACCGAAGTCGAAACTCCTCTCCTCACTCGATCCTCCCCCGAAGTACGGGTTTCCATGATTTCGAAAGTAGGGAGCACATGAGTTCTACGTTCCTTCGGCTCTGATTCCGCGCGGCGGTTTTGCACTGAGCCAATCTCCTCAGCAATACAAGCAGATTTTAATGGCCAGCGGAATCGATCGGTACTTCCAGATCGCGCGGTGCTTTCGAAACGAAAGCGGGAGAAAGGATCGGCAGCTGGAGTTCACTCAGTTAGACATCGAGATGGCGTACATCACCGATCTCTCTGTAGAAATCGGGGGGATTTTTGGATCTAGGAAATCCAATCCACGATCCAGAATCTTCTTCTCTCCACCTTCCAAACCGCGGGGATTTCGAACCCCGTTTCGTTTCGGTCTCTCTCCTATGACGCGTGTTTATCGGAATTCGGTTCGGACAAGCCGGATCTCCGAATTCCATTTCGAATCACATCGATTTCGGACGATCTGCAGAAGATTCGCGTGCTTCGATTCCCCAGATTGGCTCCCCTTGTCAGCGCCTCCAAACTCAAACAGCTTCTAAAATCGCTCGAAGAAGGGCAATTCCAGAAATCGAGGGTAATTCGGGTAGGGTAAAAAGGAAGTTTGTTTTGAAGTGTGCGGTGGATGGAGCGGGGAAACTGAATATTCCCGCGAGTGCGTCGAAATTGGTGGATGTGGAGAAAATACAGAGTCAATTATCCGGATTGCAAAACAACGAGCTGATTTTGGTGGGTGTGGAACGAAGAGAAAACGAAGAGAATGCAAATGGGTACCAAATTGAGTCCCTATTGGGTCTCTTGCGAACAAAACTCTATGAATTGGGTCAGCAAGGGAAGATTTATGCGCCTTTCCCCGCGTTAACCGATTCGAAGGTTCCAATCGAATTCTTGTGGGTGGAGAACTTCCCTCTCTTCGAATTCGATCAGCAAGGACGCATCAAATCGACGCATCACCCGTTCACTTCGCCTTTGGAATTGATTTCAGCGAATTCAATGCGCGAATTGAAGGATCCAGCGAAATGGACGCGACTGAAATCGAAAAGCTGCGATTTGGTTTTGAATGGGAACGAAGTCGGAGGCGGGTAAGCAAACAATGGAATGAAAGGCGAGTAATGAATAGGTCGCTTCGAATTCACGACTTTGATTTGCAAAAGACGATTCTGACGGATGTTCTGAAGATTTCCAGTCCCGATGTGGTATGAATTTCTTGTGTGTGTGTGTGTGTGATCGATAGTTTCATCATCTCTTAAACGCATTGAAGCAAGGCTGTCCGCCGCATGGAGGCTTCGCGATCGGATTGGATCGTCTGCTGTCTCTGCTGCGAGGCAAAGCGTCGATCCGCGATGTGATCGCCTTTCCGAAGAGCATCACGGGGTCCGATCCGCTGACCTCCGCTCCGACAGCCATCTCCGATTCCCAGTGGAAGGAAGTAGGAATGTTCCTTGTTTGTTCAATCAAACACGCAAAACGCTCATTTTTTGTCTCTCGACTTCATCGCTATCATCGCCGCTGCGCCCAGCGCGCCCAGAATCCCCACAGCCGCCGCACCCCACGCCAAGGTCTCCCCGGTCGATGGCTTCTTGCTGCGCTTCTTGATGGCTACATGCGTCGATTGCTCTGTAGCTTGTGTCGCTGAATAATCCTGGTGTGCATAAGGCTCACTGTATGCATTATGATAGGAAAGGGACTGGTTATAGGCAAGATAGTTCTGGTTCTGGCTGTATTGGTTAGCCTCTTCGTCCTTGGTGAGAAAATCGGAGACGGTGCTAGAGCTGGATGGGAGAGACGAGGTGGAAAAGGTGGATGCATGTGCAGGGTCGTTGCTATAGACTCGATTTCCAGGAACGGAGGAAGGAGAATGCTGGAAATAGCAATCTGGGGAAAAAAGAGAATTTGACACATTACTTGAATAAAGGGAGGTTGGAAGCTGGAGCTCCGTAGGCGAGTTCGCTTTGAGCAACCCTTTGATTATCTCTTCCAGAGCATAGACAAGCGGATTGACCTAATAATAATAATAATATTGGATAGAAGGTTCGCACTTCATGTCTATTCAAAATTTCAGAAAAGGCAGTAGAATCTAAATGAATTCCTATGTCAGAGCAGAGCATAGTAAATAAAGTTGCAGGATTGACACTCGGACTAGCTACAGAAGAGTGGAAAATAACAGGAAATACAGGGATCAATGTCAGCCAGCCGTCCTTTTATGGGATAATATCGATATAGTAATTGACACAGAACCTATGGTCACACGAAAATATCAAAAACGTACTCTATAATCCTTGAGATAATCGAATAAATCATAGATAGTGTTATCATTCATTACAAGCATTAACCAACCCTTAAAATCCTCCAAAAACTAATGGTGAGATGCCGAATAAACAGAATACAACGTTACCACTGAGTATGGACGAATCCTTATTTTCACTTGGCCACATAAGATAGGATGGACACTGCAATATAGGCGCAAACAATAATAATTACAAATTATTAGCTTTCGCACAGGCTTATAATTGTTTAGTGAATAAAAAGAAATGGCAGGCGCAACGACATGCAAGGAGAAATCCCTATTTTCTCCTCACTGAATCGAATGCAAACATTACTGATAAGAGGAACTCGAACATACCGTAGGTTACAAGCGAAAAAAGAGGCTAATTTGTGTAGTGGGCAAGCCTAGCGTATTTAGAGCCATCGCCCGCTCTTTCGCTGCTGGACCCGCTGCCCCCGCTGCTGGCAATGCCGCTGCTGCTCCCCCACCACCCCCAGAGAGACATCACGGAGGTCTGTCTGTAGTTTGTTATTTCGGAGCTGAACGCGTAGGATCAAGATCGTATCTTTACAAACCTTTACAGCCAGTATGATTGGCATATTGATAGTGCCATGGAGCGTGGTTTCTGGTACAAGACCAAGGAGCTTCTGGAAATGGGTCCCGATCAGATCATTGCGGATATCAAAGCGTCGGGTCTGCGTGGACGAGGAGGCGCTGCCTTCCCTTCCGGTTTGAAGTGGAGTTTCATGCCCAAAGCCTCCAAGGACGGTCGTCCGAACTTTTTAGTGGTAAACTGCGATGAGTCCGAGCCCGGAACCTGCAAAGTAGGCCTTGTAGCCATGTCCTCACCCTAATCAGGATCGCGAGATCATCCGGAAGGACCCGCACGCCCTGGTGGAAGGCTGTTTGGTAGCAGGTTACGCCATGCACGCGCGTGCGGCGTACATCTACATCCGCGGAGAGTTCTACAACGAGAGCATCCGTCTGGAGGAGGCGATCCACGAAGCCTATCAAAAAGGCTTCCTCGGGCGAAACGCCTGCGGCACCGGGTACAACTTCGACGTCTTCGTGCACCGCGGCGCGGGCGCGTACGTCTGCGGAGAGGAGTCTGCGCAGCTGGAGTCGCTGGAGGGCAAGCAGGGCAAGCCGCGTCTGAAGCCGCCATTCCCCGCGAACGCGGGTCTGTACGGGTGTCCGACGACGGTGACGAACTGCGAGACGGTGTCGGTGTCGCCGACGATCCTGCGGCGCGGCCCGGAGTGGTTCGCGGGGTTCGGCCGGAAGAACAACGCGGGCGTGAAGCTGTTCGCGATCAGCGGACACGTGAACAACCCGTGCGTGGTGGAGGAGGAAATGTCGATCTCGCTGCGCGAGCTGCTCGAGAAGCACGCGGGCGGCGTGCGCGGAGGCTGGGACAATTTGCAGGCGGTGATCCCCGGAGGCGCGTCGACGCGCGCGCTGAATAAAGTGGGTGCGGAGAGGAAGATGGACGGTAGGACATGTGCGATGTGGCGCTGATGGACTACGACTCGCTGGGATCGTTCAAGTCGGGACTGGGCTCCGCGGCCGTGATCGTGATGGACAAATCGACGGATATGGTGAGAGAGAGAGAGGAAGAGGTGATGGGTAGATGGCGGCGATTCGGAATCTGTCGCACTTCTATATGCACGAATCGTGCGGACAGTGCACGCCGTGCCGCGAGGGACTGCCGTGGGTGTACGATATCATGTGCCGAATGGAGAGAGGACAGCTCGAGGAGAGAGAGATCGACATGCTCATGGAGATCGGAACGCAGATCGAGCTGCACACCATCTGCGGTCTCGCGGATGCGGCCATCTGGCCGATCGAGGGATTGATGCGGTCGTGGAAGAAGGAGATCCTGGAGCGATCCCGCCATCCCGAGAACTATCACCCGGAAGACTATTTCCAGAGAGCGTGGAGCGGAAAGAAGCTGTGAGAACGAGAATCGAAACTGAAAACGTACTTTTGGGGTGTTTGTTGGATACGAGGATGAGTGGAGATGCAAATGGACATGGAGAGAGATTAGAAAAGGAAAGGAAGAATCGCTTTTATAAGGTGGAAGCAACATATATATATATATTTATATTCATAAATGGGGTAGAGATACGAAAGGATTGGAAAAACAATTTGAATTAAAATGCCTTCTGCAGTGATCATCAACCATGCAATACTCCTTCCAAAAATCCATTCACCCATTTCCTCCTCATTCCATGTATAACAACAAACACGCCATACATAGACCACACCTACTACTTATTAAGCGTTCTCCCCGAGCTCCTGTCCGTGCTCCATCTCCATCTCCTGGGGGACTTCCTCGTCGCCATAGGCCACTTCGTCCTCGACCGACGCCTCCTGGTACTGCTGATACTCGGTGATGAGGTCCGCGAGGTTGCTGGAAGCCTCGGTGAACTCCATCTCGTCCATTCCCTCGCTGGTGAACCAGTGCAGATAGGCGCGTCGTCGGAACATGGTCTCGAACTGCTCGGAGACGCGCGCGAACACTTCCTGGATGGCCGTGTTGTTGCCCAGGAACGTCGTCGCCATCGGCGACCCCGCGGGGGCCACGCTGCTCACGCTCGTCGTGATGTTGTTCGGGATCCACTCCACGAAGTACGGCGCGTAGCGCTGGTGGATCTCGCGCATGCACTCGTCCACGTCGCGCGTCGCCACCTTGCCGCGGAAGATCGCCGCCGCGGTCAGATAGCGGCCGCGGCGCGGGTCGCAGGCGCACATCATGTTCTTCGAGTCGAACTGCTGCGAGGTCAGCTCCGCCACCGTGTACTGCCGGAACGCGCTGTTCGCGCTGTTCGTCAGCGGCGCGTAGCCCGTCAGGAAGAAGTGCAGACGCGGGAACGGAATCAGGTTCACCGCCAGCTTCCGCAGATCGCTGTTCAGCTGACCGGGGTACCGCAGACACGCCGTGATCCCCGACATCGCGCGCGAGACCAGCTCGTTCATGTCCGCGAACGACGGCATCTTGATGTTCAGCGACTGCGAGCAGATCTGGTACAGCGCCTCGTTGTCCAGAACCACCACCTCGTCCACGTTCTCCAGCAGCTGGTTCACAGACAGCGTCGTGTTGTACGGCTCCGTCACCGTGTCCGACACGTTCGCAGACGGGAACACCGAGTACGACATCACCATGCGGTCAGGGAACTCTTCCTTGATCTTCGACAGCAGCAGCGTGCCCATACCCGAACCCGTGCCTCCTCCAAGAGAGTGCGTCAGCTGGAAGCCCTGCAGGCATTCGCACGCCTCCGCTTCGCGACGGAGAACATCCATCGCTTGGTCCACCAGCTCGGCTCCTTCCGTGTAGTGACCCTTCGCCCAGTTGTTGCCAGCGCCGTTCTGGCCGAATACGAAGTTATCCGGCTTGAACAGCTGACCCACTTCAGTGGAGCGAATAGCATCCATCGTTCCGGGTTCCCTAAAATTAAGAGGGAGGGAGAGACAAATACAAATCGATAAGCAGAGCACGAGGAACAAAGCGACCATTCAAAGCTTGGCTGTAAAACACGTTCAAGTCTTCGTTTGGCTCGACCTGGGTCTGACCCATGCTGTCGATATGATGTTCCTTGTTGATAACCTCCCAGAACTTGGTACCAATCTAGAAAGAAAGCAATAACTCAAAATTCCATACCTGGTTACCACACTGTCCGACCTGCAGATGGATAATTTCTCTCATGTGTTAGCAGAAATGAATGTAGATTTGCTATTCAAAAAACCAGAATAAAACGTCCAAGCGGTTTCATTATGGCGCCTTTTCTATTTTCTTCTCTCCCCCGCTGTGAAACCGTTTCCCTCTCATTTCAAAATCTAAAGGATTTGCAAGAGGTTGGGAGTGTCAACGCTTTGTCACGCAGTAATCTATTCATCGCCAACGTAAAAATTATCCCGGTCATGTGAAAACAAACAAAGAGGCAAACAAGCAAGTCAAGTCAAGTCATTTAGAAGTTGAAGAAGCTACGCCTAACTAAACACGCCCATTTCTTACTCGAAATCAGTCGACGGGGCAGCCGCGGCAGGGGCAGCATACGCCGGAGCAGCATACGCCGGAGCGGCGGGAGCGGCCTGCTCCTCCTCTTCCTCTTCTTCAGCAGCAGCAGCCTTTCTGCGGCTACCACGAGCACGACGACGACCTATCCTTGATCTTCATCTCCATCACTACGTCCAGACTCTGGAGGAGGCGCCAGAGCACCGCTCTCATCGACCTCGATGGCATCCTCCACCTTTCTTTTGTTGTGCCTCTACCTCTCATTCCAAAAAAACATCGCCCACCTTCTTGTTCTTGATGGACACTTCCACGTGAAGCGTCTCTCCCTCCTGCAGAGAGTAGTCCTGCTCCTCGCTGTCATCCTCGTACTCGGGCTCATCCAGGTACTTCTTGTACTCCTGCAGAGCGATCTTGAAATCCAGAGCCTCCGAACGCTCCTGGAAACCAACACCAATGTAGGCCTTCTTGCGGTCCTTCTCGATTCTCATCACGAAGTAACGAGAAGAATCCAGCACAGGCTCAATCACCTAAAGAGTCATTTCAAGTGCCCAAATCGAACAGAAGGACCATCGTCACGAATCATGGTGGAGGCAAAGACCTTCTTGTTGTCGTCAATGAGCTCCACGAAGCAGCTCTTTCCTCTCAGGACAACAGTCAGAGAACCCATCCAAATCTGGTTCGTCCAGCCAGCAGCACGGTAACCCATACCCGTATTTCGTGGGGGGATCTTGTAGACATAGCATCTGCGAATACGGCAGAGGACTTGCTCAAATATATCGTCTTGCATAATCTATACTATCTGTGAGCAAATCTTCTGCCAATGGATGCGGCCGAGGATCCAAACACCTGCACCACCACTTACTTGACTAATTTAAGGAAATGATGCTAAGATTAATCCAAAGTTGGGAACCGCGGGAATGATGGAAAATGAATACTGGCAATTCTGTTCCTTGGACATAGGAAATAGGAGAAAACCGCTGTTCTGCATGCACATCTTTAATAGCTGTGGGAGGCGATGAGAAATAGAGCGTTGGAAGAAAAGGAAACTCCTTTACTTAGGTTTATTTTTGTCTCCCGTGTTCCCACAATGGCCTCAACGGGTTCCAACGATTGTTATCCCCTAAGAATTAGAGCAAAACTCGACAACCACCAAAGCACAGGAAACGAAATGTCTAGAGGTGACAAATGACTGCTTATTATCATTTCTAAACCGTTCGATCAAGGAGTCGACGCGTAGCTCAAACTATGGAACTCCTTCGGATTGCTTGACCAAACTGCGCAAAGCGCTTGATAAAAACGATAAAAAGGAAATCAAGAAAATTATCCGCATGCCAGCGAGCGTATAAGTGCCATGTTGGAGTAAGTTTGTAGTTTGCCAGGAAAGTGGTTCCAAGTTTGAGTAAAGGTCATGTAACGCAGTTTATTGATGTCCTTGATGAAATTGTGGTGGAAAACCCTCGTGTAGTTGTTTTGTTGTTGGTCTAATCGGTTAGAAGGGAATTGAAGGAGCGAATTGGATTCACTCACTACTTTATGTTCACGGGAACTATTTAGATTCGCTTCCAGATTTGAAGGTGAAGTTGATGAATTTGCAGCGAGTAGAATTGTGTGCATTGTGTTAGTTGAAGCTTGTCTCTACACATTCCGTCATTTATATGCAATTACAAAAGATTGCAGGTCGTGTGGAGTTGCTCACCCGACTTTCTAATACAGATTATCATGATGAATCAAACGTGGATGTTACAGGAATGGGTGAATCGGATGAAGTTGTGGAGTCGGCGGTTCTGTCAGAAGATGAATAGGATTTTTTAGAGTAATCAGTTCTTTTCTGTTGTTTGTTGTAAAGTATTGATTCGTCTAGTACTTTGGAAGAGCTATTGATTTGTAAAAGGTCGAAAGGAAGGACACAAAGAATAGCAAAAATAAATGGTATATTTATTAGGAAATCGCCTTTTCTCATATTTTTTTTGCCTTTTGATTTGACCTTGTAGGAAATGTAGAGGCTCGCATAACGTTTGTAGAAAATGCCCAAAGGAAGCGATAACGCATTGGGAAGAGCAATTTTGAAGGATAAGGCAGCTGCGGCACGATCAAAGAAACAAGAAATGAGAAACAAGTATATTGCATTTGATAGTGCGTGAAAGTGTAGAAAGAAGATGGAAAAGGCTCAAGCTGGGCTTATTCCCGACGTTGGCCTTAAGTCAATTTTAGATGTAAATAATCTAGTGGGTTTTTGAGGGAGGGTTGATGGGTAGGATGATTTCTTGGATACGGTCGCCTTATCCCAGCGGAGTTTTGAAACAGAAAAGGGTTCTGCTACGATTATCGACCGTGAAGTTCGAGAAGTCGTTGATGATTATGACTACGAATCTACCCGTAAATACCGCACGATGGCCATTCCCCGCCGTCCCAAGTGGGACGAAGCCCGCTCTCCCGAGGAACAGGACCGTTTAGAGCGTGAAGAGTTCCTGAACTGGCGTCGCAACGTGGCGAAGTAGTTTTGCCGCCTTTTTTTCTAATTTCCCAGACACGTCGAGCACGAAACAGGCGCAGTGGCTCCGTTTGAGAAGAACTTGGAGGTGTGGCGTCAATTGTGGCGTGTGGTGGAGCGAAGCGATCTGTTGGTGCAGATCGTGGATAGTCGCAACCCCCTGCTGTTCCACTGCCCCGATGTGGACGTGTACGTGAAGGAAGTGCATCCGTGCAAGCAAACGGTGCTGATCGTGAACAAGGCGGATCTGATTCCGGAGTACGCGCGTGTGCAGTGGGGCCGGTACTTTGACTCGATCAATCTGCCGTTTGTGTTCTTCTCGGCGAAGGCCTCGTCGCACGTGATCGATCAGGAGTTGGAGAGGAAGGAGAAGGAGGAGCAGGAGCAGCAAAACCGGGAAACGAACGAGGAGGAAGAGGGAAAAGAAAAGGAGAAGGAAAAGGAAGAGGAAGAGGAGGAGGACAAAAAGCCGGTTTGGCGAAGCCGAAACGCCTTCGCTGGACTGGATTTCGATGATTCTTCCGAGGATGAAACTGAGGAAGAAGAAGAGGTAAAAGAAGAAGAATCCGCAGAGCCGATCGCTCAAGCCCAGTCCCAACCCTCCGCTGAGCCCTCCACACAACCCTCCGCTGAGCCCTCCATTGCCTCCGATATCCGAAACTACGCCACAGAAGACATCCTCGAGCCCTCCACAGAACCCTCCACAGAACCCTCCACAGAACCCTCCGCTGAGCCCACAGCGTCGGATCTCTTCTCGCAGGCGGACGCATCGGAGCTGGCCTCTCTGCACTGCACCGCGGACGAGCAGCGTCGCTACCGCATCCACTCGCGCGCCGAAGTGCTCGCCTACCTGGAGGCGAAGACGCACGAGGCCTTCGAGGCCGTGCAGGCCTACGACCGCGCCCATCCCAGCAGCACCGCGAGCCCCGACTTCGCCGATCGCCGCGCCGTCGTGGGCATGCTGGGCTTCCCCAACGTCGGCAAGTCCTCCCTCATCAACGTGCTTCTGGGCGTGTCGGCGACCTCGCACGGCGCGGTGCGCGTGGCGGTGGGCGCGACGCCGGGCAAGACGAAGCACCTGCAGACCGTGGTGCTGTCGGACTCGCTGCTGCTGTGCGACTGCCCGGGTCTGGTGTTCCCCGTGTTCATGAACACCAAGGCCGATCTGCTCTTCAACGGCGTGCTCCCCGCGAGTAACATGCGCGACTACATCAGTAGGCTCCTTCCGGACTCCTCGATCGCTAGGCCCCGTCCGGCTCGTCTGCCAGCGCGTGGCGCGCGAGGAATTGGAGCGCGTCTATCACATCAAGCTGATCCGCCATCCGCTCGACCCGCCCAACGCCGTGCCGCACCCGCGCCAGCTCCTCGCGGAGGTGTGTACGCAGCGAGGATACATGGCGTCGAACCACAGCGGCGTGAACGAGCCGCGCGGAGCGATCGTGATTCTGAAGGACGTGCTGAACGGAGTGCTGCGATGGTGGATTCCGCCGCCCAGTTTGGGGGTCATTCCGCAGAACCCAATCGCGTCCTTTACGGAGCACGCGGAGGCGATGGACCCCAATGAGATGAGCACGGAGATGATCGGTAGGAGAGGAAGGAGGGAGAGCTGAGGGGTAGCCGAATTGCCGATGAAGGAGGAGAATGGAGGCAGACACAAGCCGAGGGTCCGAAATGTGAAGGAACGCAGCGGGAAGAAGAACCATAAGAATAAGGGAAAGCAACAGATGGGCGCTGCGCAGTACAACGCGTTGGGAGCGTCTCAGTATATTTGGAACTGTTTGATATAAAAACAATTTGTTGGCAACCGTATTGTTTGCTTGGCATGCAACCAGAGCCCAAGGACCTAAGCCAGGAAGAAGTAGAGAGAGTGTTAGGACCTGTAATCTGCAGATCAATTTTCTGAAGGATATCTTTTTCGTTTTTGATAAGGGACGAGATGGCGATATTTCTTGCACTGAAATAAAGAATTTACTCGCCAAGTTCGGCTTCGAGCATTCGTTGAGGGACATTGATGACATGATTCGAGAGAAGGACCTGGACCAGGATGGGCGAATCAACTTTAATGAATTTTACAGAATCATTTCCAGAGACACTTCTAGTTTAGGTATCGATTTGCTGTTCAATTGACCCTATAGAAAGAATGATGGAAGCAAAGCAGATTTTTGACTTGTGTGACACAAACTCCGATGGAAAGATTGATAGAGGCGAGTTGAAGGCGTATTTCCAGAAAATTGGCATTCCACTCTCCGAAAAAGAGATCGATGATATGATCAGCGTGGCTGATGGAAATCGCAACGGTTTTGTCGAATTTGAAGAATTTGTGAAACTATTCCAGTAATCAACCAGTGTACTATGTGCAACTCTTACTCTGTGTTCCATGTTTGTTTCTTACCATTTCGTTAAAAGAAGGGGTGGGGAGGCACCGACGAAGCTAGAGAGTGTCCTTCCAGGAGTGGAAAAACCATCATGGAACACAACGTGAATACGCAACAAACAGATAACCCACAGTCGTGATTTCATTTAGGCACCGATGAGGATGTTATTGATCGGAATATGGATCAACTTCACGAAGTAACCCACTAAACCCATAACAACGAATCCAACCGCAGAAGCAGTGGCAGTCTGAGTAAATTCTAGTGATGAGACCCACGCTGGCAACAATACCCTTTCTATCAGGCTTTGTGCAACGATTCAGCAAAAACTTGCTATCACGAATAAAGTCTTTTACAGGCTGGATGATATCGGTTTCAACGGTCATAATGAGAAGAGCTTACAAAGAAATATATGATTGTTTTTTTGTGGAAAGAGCAGGTTGCGTTTTTAATAGGATGTGCTGTGGAGTATAAATATACCACCCCAAAACACATGTGTGTGTATTGGGTAACATTTCTCTCACTGCCTTCGGTGTGGAATCTATGATGGTTGGCAACCTTCTTTCCTATTTCTCGAGTTGAGTCGAAGAACATTATTCAAGGTAGCGGTTTACTATAGGAATAATTCCAGTAAAATTGAATCCAGGCGATCGAAACCGGTTTGCTTTTTTATGCGACTAACTCCAGATTGCTTTGATAATTCGAACAGAAAACGTAGGTCGGTGTGAGAAGTGTCATTGATGTATTCTGTCAAATCAGTTTTGAGTTTTTGTGCTAAACTTCTAGTTTACGAGAATGTCTGCTCAAATCAGTCTTCGTGGATGCCTTCAGGGCCATAACGGATGGGTGACCTCCATCGCTGCTTCTCCGGCTGATGCCAACACTCTGGTGTCTGCTTCTCGCGATCACACTTGCTTGGTGTGGAATCTCCAGGCGGGTGACATGATCGACGACCCCTCTCTGGTGATGTCTTGCGGAACCCCTGTGAAGTCGCTGCAGGGCCATTCTCACATTGTTGAGGAGGTGAGTCTGTCCGTGGACGGTCAGTACGCTCTGACGGCTTCTTGGGATGGAACGGTGCGTCTGTGGAACGTGAAGACGGGCAAGAGCGAGAAGACGCTGTCGGGTCACAAGAAGGACGTTCTGTCTGTGTGCTTCAGCCCTGACAACCGCCTGATCATGTCTTGCGGCCGCGACCGTACGATCAAGCTGTGGAACACCCTTGGCGAGTGCCAGTTCACTCTGGACAAGGAGAGCCACAACGACTGGGTGACGTGCGTGCGCTTCGTTCCGAACATGGAGGAGAAGCCTCGCATCGTGTCGTGCGGGTACGACAAGCTGGTGAAGGTGTGGAACCTGGAGACGATGAAGGTGGAGTACAACCTGATCGGCCACTCGCAGGTGGTGAACAAGGTGGTGGTCTCTCCGGACGGCGTGCTCTGCGCCTCGGCCGGCAAGGACGGCTGCGTGATCGTGTGGGACCTGGCCAACGGCGTGGAGAACTTCCGCCTGACGCTGGAGGACCCGGTGACGGACCTGGTGTTCTCGCCCGCGAACTACTGGATCGCGGTGGCCACCACGAATGAGATCGTGCTGTTCGATCTGGAGACCAAGGAGCGCGTCGCCAGCGTCAAGCCCGAGTTCCCGCCTCGCTCGGCCAAGGCTCTCGTGCCCTACTGCACCTCGCTCTGCTGGTCGCTCGACGGAGCCACGCTCTTTGCCGGATACACCGATAATGTGATCCGTGTCTGGGAGGTCAAGGCGATGTAAGTGCGGAGAAAAAGCGGAACGGCAGAATCGGAGTTATCGAAGCATATATGAAACTTGTTTGTTTGAAACAAAGAGGAAAACGGATTGGAGTTAGTCTACAGCGTCTTTCGGTTTGGATGTAATGTAGAAGTAACAGAGAATCAAGGCAAATAATATATAACCCAGAATATTGCAATAGAAGACAAGTTGCTTATCCAGATCCTGCATTGGGACGAGCTCTGCACATTATGCTTGAAATGCAGTTTTTACCTGATTCAGATGCAACAAGAAAGAAATCTGAGTGTACAAAACAGTTCCTCAGAACAACACAAAAACCGCGGCAAGACATCGTTCATGTTGATGAAACTGTAGAAATAAGTGATAATTGGCATTTCTCCGTGATTCTGAACCAATGGAAATCGAAGAAGGTGCTGCCGTCCAGGAAACCGTGAAGCTTTCGCTTCCCAGTAGGGGATGAGTTGCTTTGCTGATTTTATCTAGTCTTTCAAACAGTCCAGTCGTGGCAACAACAAAACGGAATGCGACAAAATGATTATGAACGCTATAGACATTTTTGTTCTGTAAAGCTCCAAAGATTCTGCAAGAAAATCGGATTTATCCAGAGAAACGGAAAGGTGTTCGAGAAGAAGACATTCGAGGAAAAGAACGTCAAAAACGCGAATTCTCTCTTCTATCCTCTATTGAATGCGGAGCGAGCCTGGGCTTATTCAAACGAGTTAAAAGAGGAACTGAATAGCACACGCGAGTCGCGCATCCAGTATCACTTGCTGAGTCGAATCCGGAAAGCATGCAAATGGTCTTCTCTGCTTCTGACTCTCTGCCGTTCCCTCGCGGATGAGCGCACAATCCTCGAGAGCGATGCCTACCATTCCTACATGCAGGGCACAGAGCGCATGGAAAGCGGCGACTGGGTGGATATTAGTTCACTTTCCTAACTCTAGAAAGGCGCGATGGAGCAATTCCTGCGCGTGAAGAAGGTGTTCGAGTCATTAAGCCAATTAGGTTCTTCCTCGCATCGCGATCTTTTCAACACGCGTCTCACGCAGCTCTCTCCCATCCTCCGCTACTGCGAGTACAACCTCAAGCGTGCCGAGGGCGAGAACGCGGCCGCCCTGCTGGACCTCCTCTCTTCCGCGGATAATTCGCAATTATCGCAGCAGCTAGCGGACCTGATTCAAAACGAACTCGTCGAAAGCAGCGAGGAGCTTCGCGTCGTCTCCTTCCGCGGGCTTTTCCTCCCCGTCGAGACCGAGGAGCTGCGCAAAGCCTTCCAGGAGGTCCGTGCCGCCGAGCAGGCTCTGCTCCGCCTCCGAGATTCCCGCGGGGAGGACGAAGAACGCGTGCTGGAGAGTTTTGGTCGGGTTTTCGAGGCGTTTGATCGGGTTTTGCGCGTGCTGAGCACGGAGCGCGATCGGCTGTCGAAGTCGGCGAACGGGCTGCGATTCCGCGACACGGAGCGATTATTCGCGGTGGAGAAACTGGGGAAACAGAGAAGGATCGTGGAACGAAACGTGCTGATTTTGAACGGGTGCGTCGACGCGCTGCGATCGGGGCAGTCGACGAATTGGGGAAACTTGGTGGCGCTGTAGGGACGGTGGAAACGTGGAACGTAGTGCGTCGAACATCGTGGAAGCGTTGGAGGAGCTGCACGCGCTGAACGGAGAATTGTCGCAGGGCGCGGAGGGCGAAGCAAAATTGGCGGGCGAGCGTCTGAGCGCGGCGATCGACGAGCTGCATTTGCTGTACCGCGCGGTGCGCGCGTTTTACGCGGGGAAGGGCGCGTGCGAGAACGGGAAGTTCGAGTACGCGAGCACGTTCTGCCTGTTCGCGCAGCAAATCGTGGGAGAATTGAGGGAGGACGCGGCGCCGAGCATCTTCGAGAACGATGCCGATGCGTTCGTGTCGCTGCGATTCGCGGGGAATCTGCGCGAGGACTTGGAACTGCTGAGCTGCAGCGTGAAGGCGCAGGCGCTGCTGGCGAAGAGCGAGGCGGAGAAGAAGGGAGAAAGAGGCGCGGAGGGCGAAGAAATGGCGAGGTATTTGAGCGAGGACGCGAAGCAGAGAGTGGAATTCGATGCGCGCGGACGGTACCGAGTGACGCCGATCCCGGTAGCGATGAAGACGACGACGTGCAAGCCGCTGTTCTTTGATATGGTCGATGAAAGGGTGACGTACCCGAATTTGGAGGCGCGGAGCCGCGTGGCGGAGAAGAAGGGATGGTTCAGTGGTTGGTGGTGAAGTGTTTGTTGGAATAAAGAAGGGGAGGGAGGAGGGAAGAGAAAGAAAGGGAGGAGAGTGAATGAATGAATGGTCACAAAAGTGGAATGATGTGATGGTAATGGTGATGAGGATGATTATTACTATTAAAAAGGTAGGGTCAAAGATTTGCCATAATCCCCAGATTAAAAAAGCAGATTCGATTGATTCCAACCCCACAGAAAGGCACGCTGCGAATCCAAACAACAACAACACACACACACCGCCAACCCCTTAAATAAAACAAACAACCCTCTAAAACAACTTTCTCTATCTATTCACGCATTGACACAGCCTTGTTTAGACCTTCACATTTCGCGTTTTCTCTCGCTTCTTCTGCACGGTTTGCTTCTGCTTCTTCACTCCTCCCACCGTCTTTCTCCGTCTCGTCAGTCGCATCGCCACGAACACCACGAACAGCACGACCAGCACGCCCACGAGCACCAGCACGCCCACCATCAGCATCGACACGCACATTCCCGTCGCGCGCTCCCACTCCCCGTCGCTCTTTCCCAGCTTGCACACCCGTCTCTGCGTCCCCACGTAGCTCCCCTGCGTGGAGCACTGGTACACCGAGGTCTCGCCCACGGGAGTGATCGGCCACGGGCCGTCCAGCGGGCAGCGCCCCAGCCGCACCTGGACGCTCACCTCCGCGCTGGCCACGCCCTTCGGGTTCGACGCGAAGATCAGCACCGTGCGCGGCTCGCCCACCTCCACGGGGGTTCCGTAGATCACGCCGGTCTGCGCGTTGAGGCTCAGTCCCGCGGGGAGCGCCTGTCCCTCGGCGACGTACCACTCGGTGACGATGTTGTCGTAGGTGGGCGCGGCGGACTCCGCGTAGACGTCCTTCACGAACACCAGGTTCCGCGCGGCGTACGCGACGTTGGCGGGGGTTTTGTAGACGCAGCGGTCGGTGAAGACCTCGGAGAAGGTCCCGTTCTGGCAGAGGCGATAGGAGTAGCCCGAGAAGCCGGGGTCGCACTTCGAGGGCGAGAGCTGGCCCTCCGACACGCTGGGGAAGCCCTCCATGGCGGGACACACCACGCCGGTGGCCTTGCAGTAGAGGAAGAGCATCTCCGCCATGTTGATCGGCCGGTTCGGCAGCGCGTCGGTCTCCCAGCGGAAGCTCTGGTACCCGCCCAGCCCCGCGGGGACCTCGAACAGCGCGCGCGTGCGCGACAGGATCGTCACGTTCGTCGCGCTCTGCAGCGGAGTGAAGTCGTCGTCGTCGGAGCCCAGCTTGCCCGCGAGGGAGAAGGCCCAGCTCGCGGCGTCGTTGTTGGAGAGGAAGCCGTAGGAGTTGAAGCGCGCGCCCTCGAGGTTGGCGGTCTCCCAGGCGAAGAAGGGGCGGCCCGCGTTCTCGAAGCGCGCGGAGGTCTGCGGAGAAAGGTCCAGGATGTCGGCGACGGCGCCGGAGTCCATGGTGGAGGTGGAGGTGGCCACGAAGGAGTCGCGCACCACGGAGCAGTCGTTGACGCCGAACACGCCCGTGGCGTAGAAGACGATGGGCTCGGCCGTGGAGGTGCCCTGCACGCGGTGCAGCTCCACAGCGAACACGTTGCGCGTCGGCGAGGGCTCCACGGTGGCCAGCACCACGTGGAAGAACACGGGCAGCGTCGCGTCGTGCGCCTCCGGCGCCTGGGTGTCGCTATTCACGTCCTCGGGGAGATTGAAGCGCGCCACGCGGTGCCCGTTGAAGTACGCCGCCAGTCCGCCCTGGAACTTCACCAGCACGTTCAGCACCGGGTAGTCCTCCACCGTCGGCAGCGCAAACGTCGTGCGCAGGTACACCGTCACGCCGCCGCGGTTCCCGATGGCCCCCGCCTTCACGGCCTCCCACGCGGAGTCGTCGAAGTCCACGGCGGTCCAGGCGTCGGAGCGCGCCTCGCGGAAGATCTTCCACTCCGAGAACTCGTGCTGGAACGGGAGGAACGACGAGAAGCTCAGAAGCTTCTTCGATCCGGAGGGCGACTCGCCGAGCATTTCCGCCTCGAAGCGGAACGCGCCCTCGTCGACGCTCAGCATGATTCCAGCGGGGATCGACCAGCCAAAGCCGCGCTTGTCCGCGATCCGCACGGTGTAGAGCGCGTCTTCAAGGCAGAAATCGAAGTAGAGCAGCGTGGAGGACAGGCCGAAGCCGTCCTTCGAGGCGATCAGCGTGCCGCCTTCCCCGCGGCCCTCGAAGAGCGCGTAGGACCCGTCGCTGGGGTTGTAGTCCGTCCGCACGGTCAGCGTGATCAGCGAGCGCCCGTCCGTGCAGAGACTCACCGTGAACTGCAGCGTGCAGGTGGAGTTGGTGCCCTGGATCGACACGGCGGACACCTGGTGGGTTCCCGAGGTGATTTCGCTGGCGGTGCCGGAGATCATGCCGGTCATCACGTCCATCGAGATGCCCGAGGGCAGCGCGGGACTGACCTGGAAGTTGGTGTAGAACTCGCTGTTGGGGTACACTTCGGCCATCTCCACCTTGCGATACACCGTCACGGGGGGATAGCTGAGCGGAGGGATCTCCGCGTCCACGCCCGCAATCACCAGATCCAGCAGAGGGATGCGCCAGCTGTCATCCTCGGGCAGGATGTCGTAGAAGCGGTACTGGTTGTAGGGCTTCGAGTTCACGATCCAAATCGACTTCAGCTGGCCGGCAAGCGACCAGGTCATGTCGTTCACGACGGCGAGCGTGACCCAGTTCAGCTCTTCGGGGTTTCGCGCCTGCAGCTTGAAGGACTTGGGGTTATAGTAAGATCCGGAGAGATAGTTCACGATCTGCACTTGGTTGATCGTCTCACGACGGTTCTTCGCGAAGGTGATCGTGAGGGAGCTGAGACTGATCCCCGACCGCACGTAGGTGCCGCTGTAATGATCGAACGCGTTGCTGGGCGGGTCGTAGATGCCTTCGCCTTGCACGGAGTAGTCCCACACGCGGCTTCGCTCTTCCTTGTTGATCAGACGAAGCGAGCAGTCGAAAATCGACGCGGTCTGTGACGCTGCGATCGCGACCAGAGCGATGGCGATGCTGTTGCTGCCTTCCACGAGCAGATTGGCCGCAGGGAGCGACACCAAGCGGAACTCCTCCTCCTGGTAGCTCGTCGTGGCGACGGAGTCGGACGACAGAGCGCCCTCCACGCCGTAGCGGAACGCCTCCTTCGCGTTGATGCTCACGATGATTCCGTAGCGATACCGCACGCTCAGCGTGAACGACGACGCGTTCGCCAGCGAGTCGATCGTGAAGGCTCGCTTGTACAGCTGCAGCCGATTGGAGGAACTGGGGAAACTTCCCGCGGACGCCTGCTCCCACCCCGCGGTGTCCGCGCTCTCCCAGTTCTGTGGGACTTCGCCCATCTTGTAGGACCAGGCCTCGCCCGTGCTGATGGGATAGTCCAGGCCGATCGTGTAGGGCTGCGGCAGGCCGAGCAGCGGGTCCAGCCGCGCGCGGAGGAGCGTTTCTTTGGAAGTGGGGTCCAGCATGGCGTGGACGTAGAGGTAGGACGCGGAGGCCCAGGCCAGCTCGCCTTCCGTGCTCAGCGTGACTTTCGTGTCCTCGACGCAGAGCAGATTCGTCACTTCGTCGTAGTCCTTGTAGGAGTGGTTCGGCGGCACGCTGAGCAGAACCTGTCCCGCCGAATCGCGGAGCGTGAAACCCTCCAGAGAGGCGCTGGCGGCGTAGACGCGCTGGAGCTGCACCACGGTCGATGCGCAGCCCTGCAGGACGAGCGAGAACGAGCCCGAGATGCCGCCGTTGATGGGAGAGGTCATCGTGTAGGTGGTGTTCGGCGCGGCGGCCTGCGCTCTGCCGGTGATCGTGCAGGTCGTGCTGTCCAGAGAAAGGCCCTGCGGAAGGGACGGCGTGACCTCGCAGTTGGTGATCTCCGTGAGCGAAGGCTTGATCAGGACGGGCTCGTACTTCGCGAGGAACGAGTAGGAGCTCGACGGGAAGTCAATCACGCTCACCGACTCCACGGCACACACGCAGAGCTGCATTTCGTAGGCGTAGCCGATCCCTCCGGACGCCGCGAGCACGTCGATCTGGTAGTAACGCCACGGACTGGGGACGGAGGTCGACGTGCGCGTCTGGTACTCGTTGAACTGGTAGACCACGTCGGTCGCATGCAGCACCACGGTGTACGCAGAGGTCGTCGAAGACCCGCTCAAGCGGTACTCGCGGGGAGCTTGCGCGTAGTGCGACGCGGGGAAGATCCGAACTCCGTTCACAGCGGGCGCCACGTTTTCGGTGTAGTGATAATTGACGGTGGTGGGGTAGTTCGGAATGTACATGTAGTCGCCGATGTCCCAGTTGAACGATTTCGCCACGTCGGTGCGCGCACCGGTGATCTCCACATCGTAAGGCACCACGTAGCATTGGTCATCGTTCCCGGAAATGTACTCCGCCAGCCAAGCATCGAACTTTCGCGTCGATTCGGAGACCTGCTCGGGGAGATGGATCGCTACGCTCAGCACGCTCTCGCTCGCCACCTCCAGGCCGTTTCGAATCACACCACGATATTGATAGGTCTCGTAGGAGCCTGTAGCGGGGGTTGTCGCGTCGATCACGCCCGAGGGAAGGTTGTCTCGGTAGATCTCAACGCCGTTGATGTAGGCGATGATTCCATGGCCATAATTGAAGCGAACTTCGTAGGCGGCAGCAACAGCAGCAGAGAGACCAGTAAAAGAGTAACGATAGAACTGAGTCGCGGAGGGAGAAGAAATATCTGCTTCGTAGGCAAGTTGCGTCCATTCGGTGTCGACGAAATCCTTCTGGTTCCAGTTTTCAGCCACATTTCCTTGGAAGAACTTCCAATCCTGCTCAGTGACAATCGGGTTGTACAGGGAGATAGGGTGATATTCTTCGCTGATATCCACCATATTCCCCTTGTAGACGGTATTACCATAGGGTCCGCTGATCGAAACCCACGCTTTTGAATCCCAACCGTCATTATACGAATCTACCAAACGAATCCTGTACTGCGAATTTGTGGTCTGTGAAAGACACCCTTCGTAGGTAACATAAGTATTGCTGGCAAAAGGGGGAGAAGTGTACAACTTTTCTTCTCCATAAATCTCAACCACCTCTTCTTCGGCATAGTCACCAGACTGTTTAGCGAGTTTAAAGTAAACTTGATTTTCTCCACATTCCAAACTCTTCACCGTGGAATGCACGACTATGTATTAGGAAGCAATATTGAAAGGTACGTAGCAATATGAACAGCCAAGTAGCCATTTTGAGGTAAAGTAATTCTGAGTGGCGGTCTAGCGGAGAGAAAATAGGACCTATTTTGGGAATTTGCAATATATTGGAGAACGAGTGTAAGATAATTGGCTGGAAAATATTTGTGTCTCTCAGTACATATCTATTACAGGGGCAAGTGAGTGATGTCACAAAGAGTAATAATACTGTATAAAATAGACATGTAAATATTGAAGAGGAAAAGTGTGTATAAACAAATACTACAAATATGCTCAAATCCTATTGCCGGCTTCAGTGGTAACACTTTCTATCCATGAGAGAACGTCCCCGGAAACAAACCCGACTAACAAACACTCGGCTACACGAAGTTCCCATTTTCAAAAACAGGAAAAGTAGGGCAATAGTGAAAAACGAAAGAAATGCAATATATACAAAGCGAGGATTAGCTACACTAAATTTGATTTCCCGTTCAAACCTGGTTTAGCAAGATACACAAAAGTGGAGATAATGGTGAGTTCGAACGTTAGAACCACAGCAACAAACATCATGAACGTGTTTTTGATCATCCCTTTCATGCGGCGATCCGCATTCGGGCCCATCTGAACATGATTGAATGTCAGGTTAATGCAGTCTTCGAAATAGCCATCTCGGAAATTGTTGTTCAAATACCGAATCACGCTGTACACCGCATCGTTCACGATTCCCTGCAGCGTGCGATGTCCCGTTCTACCCATCACCGCCATTTCAATCAAATAACCGCGTGTAATCGGTCTTCAGCGAGGGCGAACCGCTATAAAACCGCGACAACTCGTCAGCGTTATCGCTCCACAGATTGTTAAACACGTGTTGAATGTCATGAGGGTTCGATAGATTCCTACACATCGCCCCCCGCCCAGATTCCGACGCGCAGTTCTTCATAATGGCGTCGCATTTGAGTCCGAAAAGCTGGTAGAAAAGCATCCACTGCGCGTAGAGCGTCTGCACGACGTTGGTCCCTGCATGGAATTCGATCGAACAGGCGCTACGATCCAGGCAATCGAGGCAATTGGTTCGAATCACGGAGTGCTGGATCGCGATGACTTCCTTCGTCCGCGAGTCAAAGCGGAAATACCTGCGTTCCACACGGTTCCACGGTTTCGTACCCTCCATTGCGAACGCATTCCTGCGTCCCGTCGAAGAGCTTCGCCAATCGATCGTACCGGAAATGCTTGCATTCCGCGTGGAAGTCGAACCAGAAGAACTCCAGCGGGCGTTTCGTCTGGCTGGGGGTTATTTTTGGATAGAAAAGCGGACTAGGCGGCGCAAGCGCGCTCGTACTCGAGTCCGAGCATGAGCTGGTCGCCTTTCTTGTCGAGGAGATTGACGACGACGACGGCGCCGTAGCGATCGAGAAGATTGTCGAAGTGGAGATTGAGGAAGGAGCGATCCTACGTGCGAGGAAATGGGGAGAAATACCCCGAAAACGCGGATCGACGGGGCGTATTTCAGCGTGGGGGTCTGGCTCCACTCGAGAGGAATGCTCCCGCGGATCTGGGAGTGAGGAGGGGGGAGAGGAGGGACCTGGACGAAGGAGGAAATGATGCCGTTGTTCTGCAGTACGATCTGCTCGGTCTCGACGAAGTTGGCGACGTGGCCGAACAGGTCCACGCCGCGTGTGTTGTAGCGACGACCGTTGCGGTAGATGCTGCGGCGCGAGATGAGGAGCAGAGAAAAGGAGGTTTGTTCGACGGTGATGGAGGGAATGATCGAGACAAAGCCGAAGATGGTGGTGGGAATGAGGTCACGTAGGAGAATCGATCGAAAGGGGTAAAAAGGTTGGATGATTGGGCAATTGAACTAGAGAGAAGATGTCAGGACAGAGATACGAGGAAGTGATGATCGGCAGTTGTTGGAAAGTAATGATCCTCCTCGGAGAGAGGTCTGCAGAGAGTGTCTGAGTGTAAGAAGAAAATTGAAAATAGAGGAGAGAACCTTGTAATCGACGCGTTAGATCTTCGTGATGCGAGTAATAAATCTTGATTTTGTAGAGTACCTGATCTATCATCGAAATATACTTTTCATTGATCGAATTTTGCTCTAATGAGGGAAGTTTCACAAACTCCACCATTTCGACCTATGCATCGATTCGCAATCGTAATTTAAAATACTTGATAGATTGGTTTCCCCGTTATCCCAACTCCAATCACCTTCACGTCCGTAATAAATGCAATGAATATTTCTACACTTGGTGCAACCTCTTCGTCTCTACCTCTAGAAAGTTTATACGCACCGAGAATACCAGCACAATAGAAATTCACACTTGGAGTAGCTTCATTATTACTGACACTTTTTACGGAAAGTTCGTATCCACTGTCAGTAAGTACTAGCAAATGAGTAGGATCTAGACTCGAAGGCAACGACCTCGATTACCATCCTCCGAAAATACGGTGATACAATCACTGTAGACAGAAACTCCAAAGCGGATCATTAATTAAAAGAATCCTTGATTGAGAGAGAGAGAGAGAGAATGAAATGAGCCATTTTCGGAATTGAAAAATAACACCGATTTTTTCAAATTGTAAAGATAGATTATTTTGGATTCAAATAGACAATGACCGAAATCGAAGGTAAGGGTGATCTCAAAACGAGTACTTTAAAGATACACAAGAGATGAATTACATCGACGAACTAATAGAGGAGCTGCACAGTGACCAGCCAGCAGTCTGTGTCGCGGCTATGAAGAATTTGAAAATAATTGGTATTTTTTCGGCGAGTTTGTGATTCTAGCTACTTCTTTGGGCGAACAGAGGACACTTGATGAATTATTGCCTTATCTTCATGGTATCCATAGTTTGGTAAAGATAACGAGTCAGAACTTATTGACAGTGATGACGAAGTGCTTGTGGCGATGGCAGACCAACTTGGTAAGCTTGCAAATCATTTGTATCTTACAATGATAGGCGATTTTCTTCCCTTAGTGGGTGGTTCCAAGAATACGGAATACATCCTGGATATTCTGGAGAAGCTCTGCACCATGCAGGAAGTCTCCGTGCGTGAAGCAGTACCCTTCTTTTCTCAACTCTTCACGCTAGGCAACGAAAGCCATCCTCAAGATCTGCGAGTCGCTGAGTCCCGAAGAAATCAACGAATACATCCAAGCCACCGCGATCCACATGTACAACAGCGAATGGTTCACATCGAAGTCGTGTTTGGCTTTTCTTTTCAGTAGAATCTGCGTCTGCTCGCTGCTCCCCATCCTCTACAAGACGAAGCAAGCCACCGGGGACTTCGACACCATCATCGAAATGTACGACGAGCTCTGCAAGGACAGCACGCCCATGATCCGAAAAGCCGCGATTTCCGTCATTCCCGAATTCATCAAGGTCATGGACGTACACACCCGCCCTTTTTTCGATGTAGCCGGAGAGCTGCAAGCTCATTCTCGTCCGCGATTTGTACTTGCTGGTCCGCGACGATCAAGAAAACATCCGGATTTTTGGAAACGCGAGCTGCGTCGCGCTGGCGCGCGTGCTCTCCGAAGAAGACCGCGGGACTTTGATCCTCCCGCTCTTTTTGGAGCTCGCCGAGGACAGTAGTTGGAGGGTCCGCTACACGACGGTGACGCAGATCGGCGAGATTTGCGCGTTGTTCCCGCGGGAATTGGTGGAGAGCAAGCTGTTGCCGGAGTTCCTGAAACTGCTCCAGGACAACGAGTTGGAGGTGCGTACGATCGCAGCGAGCTCGATCAGCGCGATTTGCAAGTATTTGCGCGTGGAGAAGGTGGAGGAGATGATCAGCGTAATGACGATTCTCAGTTCGGATGCGAGCGAGCATGTGCGTGTTGGGCTCGCGAGCGACTTCCTAAGTAGTCATTTGCGGCGTGTTTGAGCTAGATGTGTGCGCGATCGTGGGTTCCGAAACCACGGAGAAACTGATTCTGCCGGTGTACTCGCGGTTATTGGCGGATCCCAGCACGAAAGTGCGATTAACCGTGGTAGGGAACTTCGACAAAATCAAATCGGTTCGTTTTTGTGTTTCTGTGTTCCTCAGGTGTTGTCACCGCAGATCCTCGCGACGAGTCTGCTGCCCACGCTGCTTTCTCTCAAAAACGACCGCGATTGGCGCATTCGTCAATATCTGCTCACTCTCATCCCGCTTCTCAGCGAGCAGCTCGGCATCGACATCATGACGCGCGAGCTCCGACCCATCACCTGCGAGTGGCGCTATCGCATCCTCTCGATGAGTAGTTACACGACGGACACGGTGGCGGCGGTGCGCGAAACGGCCGCGGAGATTTTGAAGCGACTGTACGTGATGTACGGGGAGGAGTTTGCGGAGAACACGCTGCTGCCGACGCTCAGTGATTTGGTGCATAACGAGAAGTACATGCTGCGGATCACCGGGCTGAATATTATCGCGGTTGGGGTGGGAGGAGGGGATGATGATTAGACGGTGGGGGTGGAGATGCCGATGGTGACGGTGTGCGATCGCGTGGTGGCGATGATTCGGGATGTGAGGGACGATCCGGTGGCGAATGTGCGGCTGACGGTGGCGAAAACGCTGGCATCGCTGAAGGGGAAGTTCTCGGAGGAAGTCTTGGAGGAGTTCGTTTTCCCGACGCTGGAGAAGTATTGCGCCGACTGTGATCGTGATGTACAATATTTCGGAACAATGGCGATGGAACACTTGCGATCATACTTTTGTTTGTTACAGACCGGTGCTTCTGATATTCGGTAGAAATGGCGTATTTCCTCCCGCACTTGCACACTGCGTATGCCGTCGATCGTGCTATTCAGGATGAGACTGAAAAGCTGGTGGTCATTCGTTTTGGTCATGATAACGACAGACAGTGCATGCTTGTAGGTGTCTTTGTGAAATCGTGAGATTACGCTCTAGCAAGATGAAACACTGTGGAAGATTGCCGATCTTGTGAAGAACTTTGTTGTTATCTATCTCGTGGACATCACGGAGGTTCCGGAGTTCAATGCCATGTACGAGTTATACGACGCGTGCACGATCATGTTCTTCTTCCGAAACAAGCATATGATGATCGATCTTGGAACGGGAAACAACAACAAGATCAACTGGGCACTCACCGACAAGGACGAGTTGATTGCCATTATGGAAACCATCTACCGTGGTGCTATTAAAGGTCGTGGAATTGTTGTTTCCCCGTTCGACTATTCCACGAAGAACAAGTTCTAGAGTGGCTTGGCTTTAGGGTGGTCCTTTCTTATCATCTATATATTCATTTATTCCTATTGCTATCGTATTATTCATCCTTTATCTCTAACCTTGTTTGTTTGAAAGAGGGTATGGGAAACGCTTTTGAGGAGCTGCAACCAGAGTCGATTCAATCGTCAATAACCAATAACCGCGGTTTTCTTCTACTACGAATTTTCTCTTAATAAACGATTAGTAGGTATGTGTGAGCAATTAACCGACATTGACTGGGAAAAATTGTCCCCCGACAACCCAGATATTATGCAGTACCAAGCTACGATCAACATCGGTAAGCGGAGCATGAGCGCGCTTTCTAATGTGTAGGAACGATTGGTCATGTCGCTCACGGTAAGTCTACGGTAGTGCGAGCTATTTCCGGAGTTCAGGTGAGAAACGACTCTTCTCAGTGATTCTCTAGACGATTCGTTTTAAGAACGAGATGGTGCGAAATATTACAATCAAGCTAGGTTATGCAAATGCAAAGATTTACAAGTGCGACAATCCCGACTGTCCTGCGTATGGCATGTCCCGGCTGGGTCTGATTTCTAGTCCTGACTGCTACGCTTCTTACAGTTCCGATAAAGAGCTTCATCCCAAATGTCAGCGTCCTGGCTGTGGCGGCACGATGAACC
Source organism: Blastocystis hominis (assembly GCF_000151665.1). Taxonomy (NCBI): domain Eukaryota; class Bigyra; order Opalinata; family Blastocystidae; genus Blastocystis; species Blastocystis hominis. The sequence continues at coordinate 798,920 of NW_013171860.1, forward strand.
TGCTTCGTCACATCTCGTTCGTGGACTGCCCTGGCCACGACGTGTTAATGGCCACCATGCTGAGCGGCGCTGCGGTCATGGACGCCGCCCTCCTGCTCATCGCCGGCAACGAGCCCTGCCCGCAGCCGCAGACGAGCGAGCACTTAGCAGCCGTGGAGATCATGAAGCTGCAGAACCTGATCATCCTCCAGAACAAGATTGGTCGGTTTCTTGCTGTCTGTTGAATGGTAGATCTGATCAAACGCGAGCAAGCGCTGGTCCAATTCGACAGCATCCGCAAGTTCGTGTCGGGCACGGTGGCCGAGAAGGCGCCGATCATCCCCATCTCCGCGCAGCTGAAGTACAACATCGACGTGGTGTGCGAGTACATCGTGAACACGATCCCTCTGCCCGTCCGCGACTACGCCTCCGCGCCCCAGATGATCGTCATCCGCTCCTTCGACGTCAACAAGCCCGGCCAGCGCGCCGAGGAGCTCAAGGGCGGCGTGGCTGGAGGCTCCATCCTCAAGGGCGTGCTGCAGCTCGGCGACGAGATCGAGATCCTGCCGGGGCTGGTGAGCAAGGACGCGCAGGGCGTGGTCAAGTGGGCGAGTGATCGGGGTTTGACGTAGGTGTGTGCCCATCTTGGCGCGCGTGGAGTCGCTGCACGCGGAGAAGAACACGCTGCGGTACGCCGTGCCGGGAGGACTGATCGGTGTGGGGACGAAGATTGACCCGACTTTGACAAGAGGTGACCGGCTGGTGGGACAGGTGCTGGGACACAAGGGGAAGCTGCCGAGCGTGTTCACGGAGATCAACGTGACGTTCTATCTGCTGCGTCGACTGCTGGGCGTGAACGAGCAGGAGGCGGACGGGAAGGCGAAGGTGACGAAGCTGGTCCGCGGCGAGGTGCTGATGGTGAATATTGGGTCGACCAGCACGGGAGGACGCGTGGTGAGCGTGAAGAACGAGACGGCGCAGATCGCGCTGACGAAGCCGGTGTGCACGCAGGAGGGAGAGAAGATCGCGCTGAGTCGGCGAATCTCGAACCATTGGAGATTGATCGGATGGGGACAGATCGTGCATTGAGGAACCAGGGGCGAGTGTTTGTTGGATGAATTCGCGTGGGTCAACGAGAAGGGGAGGAAAGTGGAATGGATTGGGAGTGTTTGTTGAAGACAGAAGGGAGGTGGTGGCGGTGAATTCTTGGAAAAGGAGAAGGTGGTTTTGATTGTGTTGGAGGAGGAAATCGTGATTGTTGGAGAGAAGGATTGATTGTGTGTGGTATGATCCATCGGATTAATCAACCAATTCAATCTTTCATTCACTCATTCACTCATTCACTCATTCCTTCACTCATTGCTGCAACAAACAACTCAAACCTCGCACTCACTCCAGCAGGAACTCCGGCGTCTCCATCATCTTCTTGAACGTTCCCAGCACCTCGTACCCCTCCACTTCGCTCATCTTCACCGCGTTCACCGTGAAGTCCACCTCGCTCTTCACGCACGCACTCATCTTCTCCTCCTCGTCCACCGCCACCGATCGCACCGGGCTTCCGATCGTCACCGTTCCCAGCTCCTGCGCGCACGACAAGATTCCTCCCGCGCTCACCACGTTCTCCAGCACGTTTACCGTCACGATGCCGCTCACCGGGGCCGCAGGCGCGTCCGCAGGCGCGTCGCGCATCTTCTGGATGGCGTTGTGGATGTCCAAAATGTTGAGTTTCTGCACTTCTGCGGGTCAGAATCGAACCGAAGCGCTACGAGGCAGCGTGAACATGCGCGGCGTGCTGTCAGGAAGAGTGAGGGACACGTTCACATCCACGCTCTGCGAGTGTGAGGAAGAGAAAAATGGAAAAAAATACGGGAAGCGAGCGTTCTCGCACCAACGCTGTGGAAATCGCCTTCACAGCGAAATCCGTGAGAGTGAGAGGCGTGGCCGCGGTGGTGGAAAGCGTTTTAATCAGCTGGAGCGTATTTGTTATCTAGAGAGAGCAAAAATAAAGAATGGATACAGACAGCGTGCTCTTCAGGTAGCAATGGGGAATAGTCTTCTTCATCTGCTGATCCAGATCCATTTTCGATTTCGTTTCGCCCGGAATAGGGGAATCTTCGTAAGTCACCTTTGCACCATTTCCGGCAGGAATAACGGGTTTCGCAGCTTTCTTTCCCTTCGGAGACGCAGCAGCAGGAGCAGCAGGCTGCTTCTTCACTCCTCCCTGATTTGATTCCATGAATTTCACGACATCATAGCGCATAATGCGACCACCGAGACCCGTTCCAACAATAGAACTCGCGTCTAGGTTGTTCAGAGCAACCAATCGGGCAGCGGCTGGCATAAGGAAGTCTATGGGTTAGAGTTCGCATTTCGACCGCAACGCTTGGTGTATTCCGAGTTAAAGAGACGAACTAGCTTGATGTTGCTGAAATTGACTAACTAACCAAAGATTTACCTCGACCGGATAACAGAATTAACTAGTCTGGTTGCGAACATGGGGAAACTGAATAGATGTGAAGCAACAAAGTTGTGAACCGCGGGGATCTTGAAAGTTGATGGGATTGGTCATTGCTTCAGAACACAGCTGGACTATACTTTTTCCCCTTCTAATTACCTTGTGGTAACTGTGTATTTGCGCCAAAGAACAGCAGCAGCATGCTTGAAACAGTGGATGACCGATTTGCGCATTTGGATGCCGATACGCGCATTTTGGATTTTTCGAGTGGTCAATTGGATGCTCTAGTTATAAATAGAAATGGACCTAGATAATTTAGCAGTCATGTCTGTAGCTAGTCGTGTAAAGAATTATCCTTTAATAGAGGAGGTTAATTTATCGGACAACAAAGTAGCGATTGGTAAGCTCGCTCACTCCTAGTTCTCGATGCAAGGTTTGTTGTCAGTCTTATCTGAATTAAAGAATCTGCAGCACATCACTGAGGTCAACTCATCGTAGTTATATTTTTTCTCGTTTTAGATTTAGTAATAACTGGTTACTTGAAAAGAGTTTTCCTGTAATTTGGGAAACCATCGTTTTAAATAGTTTGCGCACTTTCCGTTTGTGCAACGCACAGTAGGAATTGAGAGGAGCGTCCATTGCAGGCTGACGGAATCCTCTTTATGTAGATTGTCTTACTTGCGAGCTTGTAGTCTTCGCAAGCTCTACTTGGACCACAATAATCTCGGCAATCGCGGTTTTGTCCTTCTCATGACGTTCCTCCGATCCAACCCATCTATCGAATTCCTCTCTCTCCGTAACAATAACATCAGCGATACCGCCATCCAATGCCTCCACACCTTCTGGAGCTTTTCCTTTTCCTTCCCGCAACTCGACCTTCGCCACAACCCCATCATGCAATCATCATCCTTCGCTCTGCTCCGCTGCATCCGCCCTCCCGTCCTTTTCTCTCCCCAGGAGCCTCTCCCCATTCCGCGCTACCCGCTCGACGTCATTGCCGACAAAGCCTTCCGCGATTGCTGCATCGTCCTCCAGCTTCTCGACTGTTTGCTCGCCGTTTCCCGCCAACCCACCGTTCCCGCCAAAATCCCCCGCAAGCTCCTCTTTTCCCGCGCGCTCCCCACGCACCGTACCCCGTTTCTACTTTTCTCTTCTCCAGGAAAAATCGCGGGAAAACTCATCGAACAGCCATCGCTTTTGGCCCGCAGAATTGACGGAATTCGGGACTATTTCCGCACTTCCGAGGGCGTTTTGCCGCTTCTTTGCGCCAATTTTCGCCTTCTTCTTCGCTTTCTCCTCAGCGGCGTTTCCCTCTACCGCCAGGTTTCCCCGTTTCTCTCTTCTTCGCCGCCCGCCTCCCTCTCCCCGTCCCCCACTCTCAAGGCCGCCGAAACGCCCGGGATCCCCGCGGGACAGGCGGTTTCGCTGAGCGACGGCGAGTTCGACAGCGCGGCGTTCCTCGCGGACGGGGCCTGCCGCGTGGAGGCGATTCCCGCGGAAATCGCGAGCACGGTGGGGCCGGTGCGGCGCGTGGGCGCGGTGAAAATCGCGGTTATTCGGCTGTTGGGGGAGGCGATCGGTAGCGGTTTTTTCCCGGTGATTGGGTGCGTGGTGGGGTCGAATTTGAACCGAATCGCGATGGTTTGGCGTGAAGAAGAGGGATTTGATGTGTAGAATTTATTCGTGGAGCATCCGTGGAGTAGCGCATTGCATGATGCATTGACCTTCTACTTCGTGCATGCGTTGGTGGCGAGGGAGCCTGCGCTCTGGATCGATTTAATCGTCGATAATCGACTGCATGTTTTCCTGATGGAGCAATTGCAGGCGAAGCGGAGGCGAGCGCACGGCTATGCCGAGTTCTTGCTGGAAATTGCCCGGCTGGTGGAGAAACGGAGAAACGAGTGGGGGTCGTTGTGTGGACAGGCGTTTGAAGAAGAGGTCGATGGGATGGATTGGAAGAAGTTTTGTCAACATTCTCTTTGTTAGGGAATGGATTGATAGATAATGAACGCGGAGTGTTTGTCACAAACAAACAATTATGTTGAATTTGGAAGAGGTCACTGATGCACCCTTGCCAAGCCACGACGGAGGACAGTTCGGACTGGCTCCCCTATTTCCATAGTTTATGAGACAATCGTCATATTTGTCAAGCGCATGACTTCAGGTACAGCAGTTCGCTCTTACTTTGCACCTCATCCTCCGGAACTGCATCCTGGAAGATTGTTGTTCGCTCGGAACTGGTCCATTCCACCGATTCGTCGTCTTACACCTGAACCTTGGTAAGGAGAGCTATTTATCTTCCAGCGGTTTGTATTCACCTTGTACACACCGCCCGTCGTTTGAGAAGGGCCAGTCTACGAGTTAGCTCTCAATGAAGCAAGAAACAGTGAATATCGTAGAGAAACTATAGTTAAAAATAAACTATACAATCGCATACAAATCAGAAATCAATGAAAAGAGACTCAAAAAGAAAGCGACAATTGAAGCAAAGAAGCCTTTCTTTTCTTCAACCACCTGCCCTATACTTAAGGATCACTTTGTATCAATACCATTCATGATTTGAGCCATTGGTTTAAATCAATATTACCAAAAAATGAGGAGGAGAAAGAGGATAATGGGTGCAAACTTTTGTTTATGACTGGTTTTCAATTTTAAGATAATGTTTTTAGGATTAGACTCTATTCACCCTATGCTTTTAACTGTATCTTTTTACTAAATGAATGCTTGCTTTATTGCCATCACCATATTCGCTCTCTCTCATCGTTATTTTCCAACAAACAAATCCACCTTCTACGCTATTTCCAAAACAACCCGGTCGCCGAGCGTCCCGGGACATTCGCCCAAATCAGACTCGGCGGCCTGGCGGGCGCCGCATAAGCCTTCATCTGCGCACTCGAAAACACCATCGTGGGTCCCTCCTGCCTCGTCCTGCATTGCCCTCCCTTGAAATACGCCCTCATCTTGTACGCGTGCTCATAGTTGGGTCCATTGACGATCGCACACTCCGCTTGCTTTCCATGAATCCATCGCACAGGCCCCGTAATCACGATCGAACTCCGATAGCAGCGGCCTATGCCCTGGAACACGCCGTCCTTCGTGATTCCGTGCGACGCGTAGAAGAAATTGCTGCTCAATCGGCGGTACTTGAGATAGGGATGGCGTCGACGCAGCACATTTCCGAGTCCCCATTGGTCATCGTATGTGCTTTTTCGATGCATCGCCTTCGCGATGCTCTTCCAAAACCGGAAAGACGCGGGACCTTTGCGCGACAGCACGGCGCCGCCAGAATAGGAATGCGTGTTCATGCGGTTCGAGACGGAGACGTCGACGGAGGAGTTGCGGAAGAGCGCGAAAACGTCGCGATAAGCGTTGGAATCGCAAGGGAAAACGTGGGTGTCGAGGATGAAAGAGAGCTGGAAGGGGAGATAGGCGTTGTAGACCATGCGCGTGTACCACTGATGACTCATGGGAATGATGTCGCGGCGATGCACAGGGATGATGACGGAGAGCAACGCAGCGGTTTCGAGGGGGACGTCGCAATTGGTGATCAATGCAATGTGGGCGGTAGGGTCCATCTCCAAAATGCTCCGCGCGTTCACATACACTTGAGGCATGTAACGATTGCTTTTGCAATTGGTGGAATAGGAGTAAAAGACAATGCCTTCCTCGTAGAGGGCGGGAGAAGGATCAGGGAACCTGCCTAAACGATTACAGGGGAAAATTCTGAGGAAATCAGGGAAAAAGAAGATAAAATACGTGACAGACAGATTGCAACTTGGGGGAATAGCGTAGCGGGGATATTTCAAAATGAGGGGACATCTATTGAGTTCTGACCGGTTCATTGGACGGAAGGGAACACTGGGAGGTGTCAAGTAGTGGGAAAGAGGCACAAAATCGTTCGACACGGTATAATTATAAACAGTAGGAGATTTATCAGAAAGTATTGAATTCTGTTGTTGAATAGTTGTTGAAACACGATTTGATATGCTGGAGGACACGGAAGGAACCTCATTAACACTAGTAACAACGGTTGCGGGGTTGCGCGACGTAGAAGAATCTTCCGACTTAAGAGATTCGACTTCAGAATATCTTAAGTCGAGAGAACCACCCCTTTTATAGGTCTGGTACGCATCCCTTATCAACTCGTGAAGGAGTGCTTCTTTAAACGTCAGCCTATGTTGGTCTAGAGAAGCAGTCCCAAAATTACTATCCCATTTGACATTTTCCACAACATGATCACTAACATAAAAGAAGTCTAACGTTCAAAGAGAGCAGCGTATCTACTTTGTACGCACGACTTTACACGGTTATGGGTATTCTCGTTTTCTCTACAATCAGAAAAAGCAAGAGTTCGTACAAAGCAACGTTCACATACGTATAGAGAACCCCTAGAAAATACAAATAAAGCAACCAGACGTTCATGAAAAGGGAAAAGTAGTGTTTTAAAAAACGTATTTGAGCACTGTAACGTGCAATTAATCATTATGGGTTGCTACGATTGTATCGATCATTTGGTATGTGTGTGCCCTATCCACAAAATAATGGGTTCAGCAAAGAAAACAACTTGGAATGAACACAAAATAGCGAGATTATTTGAATTCCAGATTTCTGGACTTTGTCTTAGATATGCATTTTGGACATCTCTAGAGATTATTATCTATTTCGATTGTCAGTATGCAAGGTGCAACCGAAACGGCTACCGAGAAATATTCTGCTGTCCTAAATAACTTGCGTATGCTGTCTGAGAAGAAGAAGGCCTCTGCCCTTCTTCCGGTTATGCGTAAAATGACTAAATATCTTCACAAGGCTGATTATCAACTTATTGACACTGTATTGCAACATATCCTTGTTCTTGTTTATTTGAAATGTGGAATTCTTAACGTCACTGCTACCGAGGATCCGCACAGGAAAGGACGATAACAAAGTGGTAAATCTTATCCATCTGTTTTGTGTTCATTGTGCGAATTCTGTTTCTCAGGAGCAGTGTGCTGTATCGTCTCCTTGTTGCTCCATGAGTCCTAGGCTTACGCAAACCAACTCCTGGCAGAAACCGAGCAAACCTACTCTGCTCGTGCTCTCTCCGCGTTAAAGGCAAGTTGCGTTCTTCTAAAAGTTTCGGGAAGTATCCCTTTATTTCTTATTGAACCTAGATAACAACGCATTAAAAGATCTCCTTCTGCGTAGCGTAAACGACGCCAAGACTGGTTCTGTACTGCATTTTCCTCCTTTTCAATCGCAGAGCTATCTCAGCTCCTGCCTCCCCGAGTTGTTCTGCATCCTGCATTACAGCAATCTGGACTGTGCGGAGCTGGACGACATCATCACCTGGGGCTTCTCCTCCCAGGACGTGGGCGTGCTCCGCCACTGCCTCGGCATGCTGCTCTCGCTCTTCGAGGTGGACCCCACGCGCGCGCAGAGGCTTTTAGGCTCGGTGTTGAACGACCAGGCTCTCGCAAAACTGATCAGCGAGGACGGAATCGCTTCGGTGTGCTCGATCCGCTGCTGCTGGGCGCTTTACAAGGCCACGAAGAGCGCCAACGTGCTGACGTACCTCGCCTCGATGGCGTGTCAAGGCGTGGTGGCGTCGCGCATGCTGGCCATGGAGCTGCTCTCGCTGCTTCCGTACGAAGTGCTGTCGACGCTTCCCTCGACCACCTCGACGAATAAGGACAGTAGGGCTGCGGATTGGCGCCGAGCGGTAGGCTTGACGCAGTCCATCGCGGAGACGGTGCGCGACTGGCTCCTCGCCTACAAGAACCAGAACGATAACGTGGGTCTGATGGCGGTGGCGCGCGTCCTGATCAATCTGGCGCAGTGTCTCACCACGCACTTCGGCTCTCGCAATCGCATCGACGGCTCCGCGGAGCTGCAGGCCACGCAGCAGGCTCTGAACACGATCTACACCACGCTGGTCGCCTTCAAGACTTCGAACAGCGTCTATCTGCAGTCCACGCTGCTCAAAGCGTCGATCTGGCTGGTCGATCCGCCCACTGCCGAAACGCAGAGCGTCTACGTCGATCTGGTGCGTCGCACGCGCGAGCTGCGCCTCCCCGTCGAGGTGGCCGACGAAGTGCTGCAGCAGCTGGCGGGCCGCGCGCTGAAGACACCGACGCTGGCGTACTTCGCGATGGAAGTGATGTGGGCGTGGTTCCTGCAGAACCCGATGAAGGTGAGCGTGAACGCGCTGCTGTCGACCTGGAAGGCCTGCTTCGCGCTGCGCGACATGGTCAACTGCAGCGCCGTGGTGGACGTAGAAACGGAGAAACCTTGGCATGTAGTCGGTGTTCCGGTTCCTGGACTTCTCGACGCCGAACGAGGAGTTCCATAAGCATCTCGCGCTGCTGAAGTGCGCCGCGTACTGGTTCCTCGGCGAGTGCTGCGAGTTCTTCGCGATGGCGGACGGCCTGCTGGAGTGCCGCCAGATCATCCAGTCCATTCTGCTGCGTCTGCAGAAGGCGGCGGTGCTGGGCGACTGGGAAGTGCGCCGCGAAGCGATCCGCTCGCTGGGGAAAATCGCGCTGGTGAGCGAGGACCCGATCCGAATCTGCGTCTATGAAATGCTGCAGAATCTAACGAAGATGGTGAGTAGCGAGGACGCGGAGGTGTACAACGATCTCGTCGAGCCGATTCTGGATGTGCTGGACGATGTGTACGAAGCCATCGAGAACGATGAAGACCCCACGCCGATCCTGAAGAGCGAAGCCGCACTTTTCCATCAGAGCGTTATCAATTGATCGTGTGTTTGTTGAAACAAACAATGGAAACTCACAACACTTTTCTATATATATATATCTATTGAGATATATATGTAAATATATATATATATATGTATCAACCCAGGGACTGGACGACGTGCAGTAGCGTCGTGGCGTCCATTTCCACGTCGCAGTGAGCATACGGGTGGAACCACCAGCTTCGGTCCTTTTCGCTCGGTAGATTCACGATCGTCGCATTCGCGATCGCCACGTAGCGAATCTCCGCCTGTTTGGCCATTTCGCGGTACATATCCAGAATGAAAAACGGGTTAAACAGCTCGATGACAGCGCTCCCAGGCTGCAGAAACAGCAGATTCACAAGCTGCGCGCCATGGTTTGAAATGATCACTTTGGACGATTGCATGATTCGAACTTGCTCGCAGAAGCTTTTCTCCGCGAAGTTGTGAATCTGCACGTCGTAATCCGCTTCGCGGAGCACAGAAGCGATTTCTTCTTCGTTCACGAGGTGTCTGCGCGCTCCTTTCCGCGACAGCAGCGTTACAAATCGAGCTGGCTGGAGGGGCGACGCATCGCAAAATTTGTAAGCCTGCTTTCGAATCCATCGCGTTTCCTCCACACTGGAAAACGTTTCGGTCATCGAAGTCACCAAGGGGAAAAGCAGAACGTTCTCAAAGCGGAGCCACGTTGCATCGCCGCTCCATCGTTCTCGTTCGAGAATGGTGGGCTGTTGATCGCTGGGAAGAGCTGAGAGAATCGTGAGAAGGTACGATCGACCCCATCCATCGAAAGACCCTTTGTTTTTGTCGTGAGAAAAGTATATGAAATGAAGCTAGATTGAAAAAAGAGAGATGGAAACTACTGGAGGATAGTAGGATACGTTCATGGCGTAGCGAAGAAGGGAATTCAAACTTTCCAAGACGTGATAAATGTTGTTGTAGTTGCGAAATAGCAACACACCCACACCGTGATAGGTGGAATTCACGTTCGGAGGGTGGACAATGGAGTGAATTCGGTACGTTGGATCTCCAGGAATGCTGGGAGCTTTGGACGGATAGATGTGCTCCAACTTGGAGAGGAAACTGAAAGAATTCAGAGATGGATTACAGTAGAGGGTAGGTGTATAGTAGGCGTACGAAGACAATGGAAAAAACTCATCTTCAAACGTTTTGAATAGAACCCCTTTCTCCACCTTGTCCATAAGAAAATTTCTATAAAGAGAGTAGCTACTGCAAAAATCATACGATTCCAGGTGCGCAAGCTTCTCCCACTCGCCCTTCTTCCTCGCTTCTGTGCTAAAAGTCTCTGACTCCGCTTGCGAATTCGAACTAATAATATAGAAATGCGAGTTTCTATGTATCGGAGGAAAATAGCTCTGGGCACGTTTGAAGAGAAGGAAATTCTTCCAAAGGGAAATTAGCAGTACGTACAGTACCAGCAGCACATAGAACCAGTTCATGCACCGGCACCCAAACAAAAATGACTTATCATCAACAAACACGGCAATTGCTCTCTTTGTACATTTCTTCGCACCACAACCGAGCATTCTGGAACATCTTCAGCCAGGGCGATTCGGTGAACTCCCACTCCTCCGGCCAGTACGGCCACGCCCAGCGCGTCAGCAGTCGTTCCCTACATTTCACTCGCGCTCCTTTCCCTTACGGATGAGGCATCATGCTGAGATGATGTCCGTTCTCCGAGCAGAGCGCCGCGATTCCATTCTCCGACCCGTTCGGATTATAGGGATAGTCCTCGCAGTAGTTTCCCTCATTATCGACATATCGCATGGCGATGCATCCCTTGTCGAAGGCTTGCTGCTTGACCGCCTCGTCGGGCCAATAGCACTGTCCTTCTCCGTGCGCAATCCACACTCCCAGCGTGCTGCCCTCCATGCCCCGCGTGAAAATCGAGTTCGACTGCTCGATCTTCACGTTCACGAAGCGGCATTCCAGTTTTCCCGCCTTGTTTTGAATGAAGCGCGGCTGTTTGGCGCGGTCCGCGATCCGGAAGGGCACATAGTTGATCTGGCTCATGAGCTGGCACCCGTTGCAGACGCCCAGACTGAACCTGTCTTCCTGCTCGATGAACCATTGGAACTGCTTCCGGATCACGTCGTTGAACAGAATGCACGCCGCCCATCCGCGCGCGCTCTCCAGCACGTCCTGCGCCTCAGCTCTGCACTCCGCGCCCTACGCCGAAGCTGAATCCGCCGCAGAACACCAGTCCGTGGAACTGCGACACGTCGATGCGCCGCTCGATCAGGTCGCTCACCGTCACCACCCACGGCTCGAACCCGCTCTTGTAGAACGCCGCCACCATCTCCCGGTCGCAGTTGGTTCCCTGGTTTCCACGATTTCCACCAGCCCTACCTCCTCGCGGAGCACGCCCACGCGGAACTTCTGCCGGCGCGTCAGCAGCGCGTTCTTCGTCGGAGACGGCAGGAAGCTCAGTCGCCACTGCGGCGCCGCCATCGTCCGCCGCGCCGCGTGCTCCTACGCGTGATTCCCGCGGGGATCGCCCACCTGCTCGATGAACTTGACGTTGTAGCTGAGCTTGGAGAGCGCGAAGGACGTGGCCTCCCACTCCTCGCGGAGGTCCAGCGTGCTGCGCTCGAGCAGCACCGCGTCGCCCTGCCGGAACCGGATCACGCGCTCGGAATGCGTGGTTCCGATGATCATCGCGGGGATCTGGTGGTCCTGGCAGGCGCGGAGAAGCGGCTCGCAGACGGCCTCGTCGACCTCGAGGACCCATCCGAGCGCCTCGTTGAAGAGGAAGCCGACAGGGTCGACGGCGGCGGGGAGGACGATGTCCGCGCCGCAGTCGCCCGCGAAGCACATTTCGAGCAGCGTGACGGCCAGGCCGCCGTCGGAGCGGTCGTGTCCGGCGAGGACTTGGTGCTGTTTGATGAGCGTCATGACGTAGCGGAAGGCGCGCTGCAGCAGCGCCAGATCCACCGCGGGAGAGTCGTCTCCGAGCGCGCCGAAGGCCTGGGCGAGCGCGGAGCCGCCGAGAGCGAAGGGCGAGGAGGAGACGGCGTTGAGATCGATGAAGAGCAACTTGCTGTTGAGGACGGAGTGCTTGATGTCCGGAGTCACCAGGTCGGAGACTTCCTCGCTGTTCGCGAACGCGGTCGCCACCAGCGTCAGGGGGGCCTGGACTGAGTGGGATCCCACGGTTTTACCTTCACGGTGTCGCCCTCCATGCGCACAGCCATCGAGACGGAGTCCTTCACGTTGACGAGGTCCAAGCCCAGCGTGGTCAGCGTGTCGCGCACCTCGCGGACACACTCGTAGAGCCGCGCAGTCTCGCCGGGGAGCTTTCCGGCGCAGTTGAAGGAGAGGATGAGATGGATGTCGTCGAAACTGGAGATGTTGCCGAAGATGAGGTTGGTGAGCGCCTCGCCGATGGAGAGACGGACCATGTTCCGGATGGAGTGGAAGGACTTCAGCGGCTGCTCGCCCATCGCGAAGGCGATGCCCGACGTGCGCGATCGGTAGTCCTTTGCGATGACCGAGACGTCCGCCACGGGGAGGAAGAGCGGGCCGCAGCTCTGCGTGAAAGGGAGAAACAGTGGAAACCGGCTGGGAGGCGATGAGTCCGGTGATGGAGCGGTCGAATTTGTTGACGAAGAAGCTTTTGCTGCCGACGGAGAGAAGATGGAGCGTGCGCGTGAGCAGGTCGGCGAGAGAGAAGGAGGAGGGCGGAGCGAAGGGCTCCAGCGCGATGGGCTGGGTCGAATCGACGAAGGAGTGCTGCGGGATGTCCGTGTAGATCGTGTCCACGGGGAGGTCGACGACTTGCTCGCCGTTGGAATGCACCACGATGCGTCCCGAGTCTATTGAATTCACCACTCCGCCGCGAAGCCAACTCGTCACTTGCCCGATCACCATGCAATAGATTCGTTCGCGCGCGCAGATCTCTTCGAGCAGCGGGATCTTCTCTTTCTTCACCAACACGCACACGTTCTCTTGGTATTCTGCGCCCCAAATCTCGCGCGCCGACAGACTCTCATCGCCCAGCACGATCTTATCCAGATCCACCTCCACGCCTCGCTCTACCATTCACCCGTTTCCACGTTTCCACTCCCGGCTTCGCCGCACTCGACGATCATCTTCATGATGTGGCTGTTTCCTCCCGCTCCCTGATTGAAAATGTTCACGATCGGGTTTTCTTGGCCCATCGACACGCACGTCGAGATCACGCGGCACAGTTTGTTCCCCATCTCCGCGTCGCCGCGCTGCACGCCCTCGAAGTCCACGTTCGCCTCGCCCGGCTGCTTCGACTCCGCGTCGCCGTCCCGCGGGGTGAGCGGTTCCCGCGCGAGATGAACGGACTGCGAGGACGTGGTGGAGCGATGCTTCTTCACGCGCTGCGTTTCCTGCTGCTTGGACGACAGCGCGCCTCCTTTGAGACCCATGCGGAACGCCGGACCGCCGATCTACGCGTGGAAGCGGCGAGAAAGAGCCGACCTTGGCGATGACCAGCTTGTTCTCCGCCTTCTCGTCCACGTGGATGCTGTCGTAGCAGCACCCGAACCCGTTGCTCATCACCAGCGGCTTGATGTATTCGCTCCGCGTCCCGTTCGGGAGAATCTGCCCGAAGCTCCGCGTGATTCCCGCGATGATCGGCTCTCCGAACTTGTTCGCGTAGTCCGCCGCTCCCGCGGACGCGTCCAGCAGCACCGTGAGCGGCTTCGAATAGAGTTCTACGCGTGAAACGCCCTCCACGTGCGCACTGGGATAGGATTCCTCGCCCTCCCAGGGCTGGTGCAGGCCGGGGATGTTCAGGTTCCCCACCACGAACCCCGCGGCTCCGCCCATCACTTTCGCGCCGTTTCCCGTGGAGATCACCTCGCGGATCTGCCCGCCCACGCCGGTTCTACGCGTGATTCCCGCGGTTCAGAGCGACTCGGCGCCCGGGAAGGGCGTTACGCCGGAGGGGAAGTTATGGGTGGTCATGGTGACGACGGGGTTTTTGTTCTGGTAGGAGAGCACGGTGGGCGAAGGCTCGTCGGGACGCTGCGCGTTGAGCGTCTCGGAGAGCGTGCCGCGGATGGCGGAGCCGTCCTTGCCGAAGCTGACGAGCGTGGAGGAGAAGCGAGCGATGTGGGAGCAGGAGCGGAGGATCTGCATCATGGTCTCGGGCTGCGCGTGGCCGTCGATGGAGACGGCGCCGTTGAGGAGGAAGTGGCGGCAGTGCTCGTTGTTGGACTGCACGAAGTCCATTAGCTCCACGTCCGTCGGGTTGCGGCGAAGCTCGTCGCGGAAGATCCGAGTGATCAGAGCGATCTCGTTCGGGGACAGGGCGATCGACCACGCGCGGCTGATCTACGGAGCAGGCCGGAGGAGGGGCAAACGCGCTCGATGGCCGTCTCGCCTTCGTGGAGAACGTCGATTTCTTGGACTTCTTCGGGGAGAGCCGTCGTGGCGAAGGAGTCCAGAGGGGCGTGGTAGATGGACTCGGTCATTTCGTCGTGCAGAATCGCTGGAGGTCAGAAGAGGGGAGGGAGAAAAAAGGTACACTTTGCAGCGTCAATAGAGATGGGCTCCGTGGAATGGATTAGATATCGTTTACTCATTTCGATGCGACGGACGCTCGAAATGTTGCTGGATCGGAAAATAGAAAGCTAGGAAGTCGTCTCCTACCGCCATGTTCGTACCGCATTTGTGCACCAGGCAGTTACGATGTTTATTCTAGGTCCTACTTCGATCAGGACATCGTTTGGAGATTTTATTTTCAAAAAGGTTTCAGGACCGAAGCCTTGCTGATTAAAACTTTCACTGAGCAGAAATCGCACAACCTGTAAAATAAGAAGCACAGATATACAAGTAATACTTCGGTTTCTTCCGGGGTAAAATCGCAGATCAAGTCGAGATTGTAACAAATCTCTGTTTCTAATCCCGTGATAGCCGGAGAAACATTCTCCTCCAATTTGCGCAGAATGTTCTCTTCTGTCGATTTCGTTAATCCCGGATGGCGATAATAGTGCTTTAGTCCGTTACTATTCATGAGTTACGATGATAGAATCCAACTTCATCAAAATACTAATACTATAAAAACTGTTTTCGCGGTTTCCACTTTTGAGTCCTTTGCAGATCCTTTTTTGAGCATTCAAAATACGTTGCAAAATAGATAATTCAACCTATAATGCGTTATGAGTGACAGCTCTTTGAATAGATCGTTTACGCAAAATTGTTTGAGGGATGGGTTGGTTACTATGTGTTCTATCGAGTCCTCCTATTTATTTTGCCTCTCTTCAAAGCAAGTTTGCATTTCTAAAATGAACGAGGATCTTTCATCGATTCGGCGTTAGAATGTAATGCTGCATTCAGATATAACGATATTGAAAAACAGGTAAAGAGTAACGGGAATGTACAAAAAATGGCGGACAGGCGTTTCAATGCAAATCATGTTGTTCTGTATCATTCTGACCTAATTTCTGTAATAGAAAAGGGTTCTATATTGAAGAGACGGAAGATTTCTGTTAACTAAGGACAGATCAGTGCTATTTGCTGCTGCCGAGTGAATGTTATTTCTCTCTATAATGAATGATGATATTGGTCATGATCTCGTACGGGCCTATATTTGTATCGTAAATAGACTTGTTTCTTGTTGCCAAGACGTAATTGTGTTGACAGGTCTTAAAATCTAGATAAAAAGTTATGCAACAACATCTCGCTTTCACTCTATAAAACTCCCATCAATTTCTGTGGAGAATTATGTTTTGAGGTGGTTTTGTCTGGACTGGCTAATTCACAGAATCCAAAAATACTTTCAGTGTAGTTACGAGTGTTTCGTGTGCTCATTGGCATATATTGAATTACTGTTACGAAATCAACAGTTTGTCCTCAACTCTTATAGTATCCATCGTGTAATTTTAATAACGTACAAGCATGCAATGGTTCTGAGGTCTAGCATGGTGGCTGCAGCCAAGTTTTACGACGACAGCTTCTTCACAAACGATCTCTATGCTCGTATTGGAGGCGTTCCTGTGGACGAATTGAACAATTTGGAACTGGACTTCGTCTTTCTAATTAACTTCTCGCTCCTCATCACGCCAGAAGAATATCAGAAGTTTTACAACGAATTATTCACACATTGCATGTCCATTTGTTCCCATTGTCGTAAGGGTCGTGAGCGCGTGCTATCTAGATAATCTTCATCTTCCCTATCTCGATCTTGTCCAACCGCAACATAAACCTAGTTTCTTGCGCTATTCAAGCAGACATTATTCCGATGATGAGCTTATTGTGCAGTCATAGTGCCTTGTACTTTTAGATTCTGTTTGTAAAAACAAACAATTCCAATTAAACTGGAGGCCAGCCACACTTCTTTCCACCGATTACATGAATGTGCAAGTGAAGAACGGTTTGCTCTATGTGTGAAGCTACACCACTGCTAGTACGCGCATCGGGGCCATCGTTGATAACAACACGGTAGCCAGGCTCCAAATGCTGCTGCATAGCAACAATACCCACAACACGCATCAGATGGCCAACGAGCTGCTCCTGGTCCTCACGCATCTACATCAGTTAACAATGGATGTGTCCCACGTAACGCAATTGAGTAAGACCATCGCAAACCTTGGGGACAACGATGATATGAACAGGGGCACAAGGATTGATATCCTTGAAGGCACAGCACTGGAAGATTAGGCTGAAGAAATACACTTACCAGATCATCCTCGTAAACCATATCAGAAGGTATGGTATGGTTCGCAATCTTCTCAAAGAGAGTTAATTCCTTCGGCTCTTCAGACATTTACAAAAAAAACTGTGCATCTCAACAAATGTCATTTAACAAACACTTCTAAAACAGTACACAAACCCCATTTCTTCTTTCTTATTCCTCCTTCGCCTTTCCAGCGCCCAGACTCAACCAACGCCAGAACGGAATCACCACCGTCACCACCGCAATGGCTCCCAGAATCGCGTACTCCATCTACCCATTACCTCAAACAGCACACACTCTACCCAGAACGAACTCGCCAGACGCAGATAGTGCGCTTCCTGAAGGATCGGAAGTGTTCCCAGAGAGGTGGACAGACCACGAGCATGCGCCACTTCCTCGTCCTTGTAGAAAGCGTACTCGTACATCGCGCGACCCGTTTCCAAATAACCGAACTGGCGAGGAATAGCAGTCACGTTCTTCTCGAACTTTTCTCCACTACCCATCACCCTTTCCCCTATAGCAAAAGCCTACGCAGGAAGCTCTTCAATCACAATAGGGAACTCCACATCAATATCGAAGCCCTCTTCCGGCCACTGGTCAGTAATCGTCACATTGTACACATCTCTACCGGTAAACAGCCCCACAAAATTATACTCTTCACCAATGTTATCAATGCGGTACATAATGGTGAATTCGTGGTTACAACCAATGTAGTTACTAGGAGCATCGAGTCCCTACGAGAAATCGATTTCCCAGCAAATGCCTTCCTACCTTCTCCATAATCAAATGAGGAGCGCACTGAGCAAGAGAGATGGCGAGCAGAAACGCGATAATCGTATACTATGAATGAATACCATGAAATAAGTCCTACCATGTTATTAAAACTAATAATCCCAAATAATTAGTAGAGGTAAAATAGTATTCTCTCAAAAATGTAACCCATAATGAAAAATTGGGTGAGTGATAAGTGGTCGATGGAAGGGAGAAGGCTAGGCATACTTACCTGGCGGGGATTTGACTGCGATCAAGAAGGCAGTTGATCTGGAATGGAGCAAACCATAGCACTCTGGTGTTGTGAAATTCCAAAGGTCCTTCGGGATTATTACCGCATAATTTTTGGATTTGGGAGTATGCGCTTGCGCATCTCCTGCTCTTTTAATCGAATATTGAATACGTTCTCATTTCGCATGCAATCGAACCACTCTTATAATTCAATAGAATAAAAAAAACGGAAAGCGAAAAGCGAAAAGTAATGTGTCAAATCAAACAGGGGATTTGTTCAAAAATTGGTTTACCTAACAGAAATAAATTAAATTGTTTTTGCATCCATCACAATAGTATCCATTGTGCTTGAATTTACCTAATTCATCTGAAAGATGAGTGGCGCAGGACCTACAGGGTATTATCAAGCAGGAACTATAAGGAGTGTGGAGATGCGTAATTTTATGTGCCACGAACATTTGAAAATCGATTTTCCGCAGCAAATCACTTTCATTACGGGACCAAACGGAGGCGGTAAAAGTGCCATTCTAACCGCATTGCAAGTATTTTTACAATCAGGAAAAATTGAAATTTAGGTGGCATTTTGTATTCGTGCTAATAGCACTGGTAGAGCGAGTCGATACGACCAATTAATTCGAAAAGGGAGTAATTCGCCTGCGAAAATATGTGTGGAATTAAATAACAAAGGAAACGGTGCTTACAAACCTTCAGAGTTCGGAGATGTTATTTTCATCGAGCGAGTTATAAGTACGGCGTCGATTACTACCCGAGTCTTAAACCAATCGTACGTTTTGTAAAAGAACCGTCAATTATAGTCGGAACGTTATATCAACACGTAAAAAGGATGTGATGGACATGCTACGGCAATTCAATATAAAAATCGACAACCCTCTCGTGTTCATGGAGCAAACCACAATGAAGCAATTCATTCAAGGAGACGAGAAGGGAAAGTACGAAATCCTTATGCAAGCCATGAATTTCAAATCGCTCCAGCAATACTTCGACACGACGGACAAGCGACTATTCTCGATGAACGAAAAATTGAAAATGTGCAAAGAGGTGGAGCTGAAGAAGAAGAGACATGAGGTCGAAGAGGTGAAGGAGAGCCTGGAGATGGTGAAAGGTCTGAAAGACAAGGAAGCGAAGCTAAACGAGCTGCGTCGACGTGAAGTCTGGGCAGAGATTCAGCTCAGAGAAGCGGAGATTCTGGGTTTGAATGAAGAGATGAATTCGATGGACTCGGGCATACAAGAAATGAGCAACAAAATCGACCGCGATACGAAGCTGTTAGAGGAAGCAATCGCGTCGAACGAGGAGAAAACGAGCGAAATCGCTGCGTTGAGGCAGGAATTGGAGATTCAAAAAGAGCAGAAAGATGAGATTATGCGCGAAGTGGACGAATCAATGCAACCTTTGGAAGGAGCTCAGATCAAACGCGAGCGACTGCAACGCGAATTGATGGTGTTGAAGAAGCAGGTCGAGTCGAACCGACAGAACATTCTGCGATTGACGGAAAGCATGGCGAAGCTGATGGACAGCGAGAACGAAAAGAAGGAAATCGAGCAGCTCCATCACGATTTGAAGAGCTTCGAAGACCAGCTGCAAACGCTTTCCGACCAAACCATCGCCGTCGAAGCGAAGCGCCAGAAAATCAGCGTGGAGATCGCGTCATCGCAACCGTATCACGAGACGATTCGACAAGGATTGAATGAAGTGAGAGAAGATTTGAATGCGCTGAATGCTCGAAAGAAGGAGTTGACGGACATGTCCAACCCACTCACAAAATATGGAAACTTGGTCGCCACTCTTCAAGACTTAATCAGCCGAGCCTCGTGGGATTCACCCGTTTTTTACCCCGCTGGGGAGTTCTTTTCGGTCCGAAAGGGCTTTGAGAAGTGGCGCGACGCGGTTGAGATTTATTTGAACTCCTTTCCGTTGAGCGCCATTGTGAATATTGCGAGTCGTCGAGACCGCGAGGGCGTCATTTCGCTGGCATATCGCCACGGAATTTCCGATTTAAACGTGATTTCCATCGATTACGAAGGCGATCTTCTAATCAGGGAAGACCAGCTTCCAATGACGGAAAAGCCGTCGATTTTGGACGTGTTGGAGTTCAAAAACAACATCGTGAGGAAAGCAGCGATCGTCCAAACGCGACTCGAGCGCTGCATTCTGTGCCACGATTATAAAGAAGTGCTGACACTGACGGGCGATGGACCAACTCGAGCGATGCCTCGGAATGTGCATTTGATCGTTACGATTGAGGGAGATATCCATCGTGTGCGACGTGGAAAGCCGTCGCTGACGTCGAATCGAAAGAAGCCGCAGGGTTTTTTATCGCTGAATACGGGGGAGGCGCTGCGGATGATTGGCGTTCATATCAGAGAAGCGAAGCAGAACGAGGAAGCGTGGATCCAGAAGGAGCGAGCGTGGTACAACGAGAATGGAAAACGCCAAGAAGCCATGATGGAAATGAAGAAACAGTTGAGAGAATTCGATTCGAAGAAACGTCAAGTGTCGAATCGGATCCAGCAGATTCAAGATCGATTGGACCGCATCGCGCAGGAAGACGGCGAAGGCGAATTGGCGTCCATGCGAACGCAGCAGCAGCAAATTGAGGAGGACAACGCAGAGAAAGAACAGAAATTGGAGCGAGTTTCGAGCGAAATCGAAGCGTTGGATCAGCGAATTGTGTCGCTGCAAAGCGCAGCGGATGCAGTAAACGATCGGTTTCAAGACATGCGGAAGAAAGTGAGCGAATTGGAGTCCAAAATCTCGCGGATTTCGCAGACAGCTTCCGTGGATTCGCGGAAAATCGAGTTGGAGAATCGCGTGAAACTCACGAAGCAAGCGAAGCACAAGCTGGAAGAAAAGCGCGAAAACTTGGCGAGGCAAATCGAAGCGAAGAAGGAGGAAGTGAGGAGCAGCGTGGCGTTGCTGGGCGAAGACACGCGAGTGCGAGAGAAGCTTTCGGTGCAGCGCTGTAGGAAGGAAGTGGAGCTGTTCGAAGAGAATTTGCGAAGGGAGAGGGAGCAGATGGGCGTTCAGAGCAATGCGGAGATCGAAGCGAAGTACGAAGCGAAGAAGAAGGAATTCGACGAGCTTCAAGCCAAGTACAAAGCGATTAAACGCGAAGGAACGCGCATTGAGGAGCTGGGAAAGCGGCAGAAACTCACATACGAGGAGCTGCGAAACGAATCCCAGCAGCAAATCTGCAAGCGATTCACGCGGTTTTTGTCCCAGCGGAAAGCGGAGGGAAGTGTGGCGATCGATCACTCGCGTCATACGGTTTCGCTGTCTGTGCGAATGGACTCGACGAGCCAGATCGAATCGAGTCAAGTGCAGAATATCAAAGTGTTGTCTGGAGGAGAGAAGTCGTTTGTCACGCTCTCGTTGATAATGGCGACGGCTCACATCATCGAATCGCCGTTCTTTATAATGGATGAGTTCGATGTGTTTATGGATGAGGCAAATCGAGTGATTTCTCTGCATTCGATAATAGAGACGGCTCGGCAGGAGAAGAAGCAGTTTATTTTCATTACACCGCATAATCTCGAGACGGTGATTCGGGAGATGAATAAATCCAAAGAAGTAAAAGACATTGCAATATATAAAATGAATGATCCTCAACAAGGTCGCACGTTTTGATTTGTTTGTTGTATAAGTAACTATTGTAGAGAACCCAAGTAACTATTGTAGATAATCCAAGTAAATATTATCATTAATCTTGTTGGGTATGCAAGTCGAAAGAACAATGCTATCATAGTTCTCTCTCTTTCAGGAATACGGAACGATTCACAATCCCCATACCCACTTTCGAACAAACAATTCACTGTATACATTCGTATCCTTTTGTATTTATTGTTTATCATTCTTCTTTTTCGCTCCTTTTTCTCCTTCTCCTGCTCGGGACCTCTCGCTCTTTACAGCGGGATGTTTCCGTGCTTTCTCCAAGGATTGGTCATCTTCTTGGTCTGGAGGATCTCGAGGTCCTCGCAGAGTCTTCTTCGGGTCTCGGTGGGCTCGATGATGTCGTCGATGAATCCTCTCTGGGCGGCCATGAGCGGGTTGGCGAAGTTGTAGGCGTACTCGGCCTTGTTCTTCTGGAGATCCTTTCCTCGGAAGATGATCTTGACGGCTCCCTCGGCTCCCATGACGGCGATCTCTCCGTTGGGCCACGAGTAGTTGCTGTCTCCGCGCAGATGCTTCGAGGACATCACGCAGTACGCGCCTCCGTAGCTCTTGCGGGTGATGACGGTGACCTTGGGCACGGTCGCCTCCGCGTAGGCGTAGATCAGCTTGGCTCCCTCGCGGATGATTCCTCGGTGCTCCTGGTTCACGCCGGGCAGGAAGCCGGGCACGTCCACGAACGTCACCAGCGGGATGTTGAACGCGTCGCAGAAGCGCACGAACCGCGCGCCCTTCACCGAGGCGTTGATGTCCAGGCAGCCCGCCAGCTCCAGCGGCTGGTTCGCCACCACGCCCACCGTGCGGCCCTCCATGCGGGCGAAGCCCACCACGATGTTCTTCGCGAAGTCGGGCGACGTCTCGAAGAACTCCTGCTCGTCCACCACCAGCTTCACCAGCTTCTTCATGTCGTACGGCATGTTCGCGTCCTGCGGCACGATGTTCGCCAGCGCCGGCTCCGCGCGGCTCCGCGGGTCCGTGCACACGCGGCTCGGAACGCCGTCGCGGTTGTTCAGAGGCAGGTAGTCGTAGAACGTACGCATCGCGCGAAGCATCTCCACGTCGTTGTCGAACGCGCCCTGCGCCACGCCAGACTTCTTCGTGTGGATCGCAGCGCCGCCCAGCTCCTCCTGCGTCACGTCCTCCTGCGTCACCGTCTTCACCACGTCCGGACCCGTGATGAACATGTACGACGTGTCGCGCACCATGAAGATGAAATCCGTAATCGCAGGAGAGTACACAGCGCCTCCAGCGCACGGACCCATGATCAGAGAGATCTGCGGAATCACGCCCGACGACAGAGTGTTCCGCTTGAAGATCTCCGAGTAGCCAGCAAGAGAGTCGCAGCCCTCCTGGATACGAGCACCACCAGAGTCGTTCAGACCGATCACCGGAGCACCCACGTCCATGGCCTTGTCCATCACCTTGCAGATCTTCTCAGCGTTCGTGCCAGACAGAGAACCTCCCAGCACCGTGAAGTCCTGAGCGAACAGGAACACCAGACGACCGTTGATCGTTCCGTGACCCGTCACAACACCATCGCCAGGGTAGTTCTGCTTCTCCATACCGAAATGCACGCAGCGGTGCGCCTTCAGCTGGTCGTACTCGCGGAACGAACCCTTGTCCACCAGCAGCTCGATACGCTCACGAGCGGTCAGCTTGCCACGCTTGTGCTGAGAATCAATGCGCTTCTCGCCTCCACCAATAAGGGCGCTGTGGCGAGCTTCAGCAAGTCTTTCAGTGAAAGGCTTCGTTAAATCAACAGCTCCGGCGAAACTGCGCTACACCATCACACTCACAGATTCAAAATCGTACAGCAAGAGTCACAGCACGCTTCGAAATCATAGAAGGAACAGATGCGAGCATTCTTTGGGAAAACCTAGAATGGGAGAAATAGCGAGAAACAGGGAAGATGAGTGAAGGGACGACACACAGCTTTAAGGGACCAAAATGTTATGCATGTCGATTATCGTATCATTTTTGACATACATAGAAGAAGAATCTCAAATGTTGCAATCGAGAATTTGAGCACACATTGTATATAATAGAAAACGGTTTGATTTGCTTGAGGAGAGAACATGACCTACTAATCAAGCATGGACTCTCTTCATGTATTTCAAATAGGAAATGATATGGCATTTGTGATTTTATTATTAGTAGCTTATAAAAGAGGGCATGTATCGAATTAGTTAAACAGGAGTCGTATTTTTCGATAGAAAGATATCAGAGAGTTATATGAGGTATGGAGGATACTATATGACACTTCATTTTTCACAATACGTGCTTGTTTAGCTAGGATGGTTGATGGAATGGGTAAAGAAGGAAGCGATTGATAAAAAATTTTTATCGGTGATTGACATGTAAGTGGTTGTTTTTTTACGGTTCTACTGTTGATTGTAAAGCATTTGTGTTTGGAATTGAGTGACAGATACTGAACACTAAATAATTTTGTAATGCGTATTAATTGAAGTAACGAGTATGCACAATACACTTTGACACCTTGTTGTCCTTTCCAACAAACCTTAACATTAGTAATATCATTTACATCTCTTATTCTTTCTTAGCAGTAGCAATCTGCACCAAAGAATTATTGACATCTACAACTGACTTCACAACTCTGTAATTACTTCGTATGGTTCTTGTTGTGACTTTATCAAATGAATTAGGCAGCTCCACATTACTGACATTCGGGATATCTAGTTAATACTCTTATTCGAAACATACTCTCCAAAACCAATTTGCGACAGCAAGTAAAACTACTCTGCTCCGATTTAAAGGATTTCAGCTTGGGAAGATCTACTGAAAAACAGATGCTAAATACTACTCCGCATGATAAGTTCGCAGCAATCGTCATCTCTACCGTTTGCCGCCCATTCTCCAAAATCGATTGACTCCAAAGAGGGGAGATCTGGAGTTGAACACAACTTTATATTATTAACTTTCAAACACAACAGAGCAGGCTTCATCAAACGCCAGATTGCCGATAACGACCGTTTTCAACTTCGGAAGATCTACATCTGACATTCCAATTCCATAACAACCTCGTAGGATGAGTGAGGAATAAGTGAAATTGCTAGAAGAGTTGATGTAATGAATATGCACTCTCATGTAGATATAGTGCATAAATGTGCTAAGCGACGCTCCAATTTTCAGTCCTTCTAAGCAAGGAAGGTTTTTGAGTTCAAATTGTCCTGCGTAATCAGAGAAGCTAAACTCACCAATTTCGATTAGCGATAACTGTGGACAGTTTACAACATGGAACGATCGTGCATTATTCTGTACCAGATCTCTCTTCCATTCATCCGTGCTCTTGATATGAGTAAATGAGTTCTCTCCGATTTTTAGCTTTTTCAATCGGCTTAGTCCATCAATTCTAAAAAGATCAACGTTTTCAAAGCATGCATCCCCAATTTCAATCGATTCTAGAGATTTAAATCTGTTCAAATCCAGTGTATTGACATTGTTACAGCACTTAGAAGGGATCTCTAAACTTTTGATACTCCAATCCAAAGAATTCATATCAAACGAAGGGCTGATTGAGTCTTGAGTAGAACTCTGAGCAAATGACATGGGAGTGCTGGGTATGGTTCTGGCAACGATGTGAGAATTGCTTGATGAAGAGGGAGTGTACCATCCATCGAATAGATCTCTTCCACTCACCTCCTCTCCATTTGTCCAGTCGCCTTCTCGATAAGCGATTCGTGTTTCTTCATCAATCAGATAACCTCGGCCATTTCGAATAAATGACTCGTTCAATTCATCATATACGAATTCGCCAACGTATACGGGAATTCGATTGGATACCTGCATGTTGTTTCCGTTTCTCTTAAACTCGGTCATGATATTGCCCTCAATTATTCGTAGTATCTCCACCAGTTTGTTGCCCTTCCATATTCCTTCTAACAACATGCTTCCTGTTTTATCATCATACTGAATTCCCCACCCTTCTCGTTGTCGCTGATTATTGAATTCTCCACGATAAATCAGTTTCTCACCATCATGAGTATAGATTTCCAAACGTTCTCCTTTAATGTGATTGACGATTCGATAAAAATCGCGCCGATTTAAAATATCTTCAAAGGACTGAACAAATTGCACTCGACCATTTTCAAATCGAGTAAAATCACCAACCTGCATTCCATCTTCATCCACTTGATACGCCATGTGGAGAACTCCATTATGGAATAAACATACTTTGTTATCTTTCGTCAAGGTGTAGTCATTTTCATGTTTCCCTTGATAGAACTGCATGCTATACTTTGTACCACTGTGGATAACATCTTTTGAATTGCCATGTGTAAGATAGCTATCAAGAAGGTATTCACAACCTGGTAGGTTGCCAAGGATTCCTACTAGTTATTTTTCTTCAGTGTATCCTTACCAGAACTCATTTTATAAATAGTGTTTAAAATAAAATCTGGTATCTGTTTAGAATTTAACAGATTGGATGATGTGTTTTGGATATAACACTCTGTTATTTTTTATTCGATAGGAGCATTGCTTACTTGAATATGTGCCAGTAGTCTATATCAGCATCATCATATTAGACCATGATTCTCTGACTCTATTTATTCCATCGTATTATCCGAAACAGTTTTATATTATATTGTATTGTATTGTATTGTATTGTATTTGCCCAAGGCATGCTATTCAAGAGTTATTCATCGCGAGGCTTTCATTTCTGAACTAGAAATACCATTATAACATTTCGCAATAGGGTTCGTACTTTCACACACGAACTTTTCTATTTCAGTATATTCAAGCCTCATTCCTTTCAAGCCAATCATCAATGCTAACTAGAGCATTCTTGACTCAATATCCTTATTCTCCTATCAATACAACAGTACAAACTTGCAATCCTATGCGAATCAAACATGCTTGGTAGATTGTGTTACAGAATTTGCAATAGCGATTGTAATCTGTTTTTTGGACATGGTACGGATTTTCATCATTTGATCAAATTATTTTCGTAACCCTAAGCAATTATTGAACCGCTTGGAAAGTAGTTCAAAAGCATTATTCTAATTGTCTAGCATACTCTTTTTTTCCTAATTTTTCATCATGCAACATATTCTAGAGGTAATTGCCATGAGATTGTACTATTCTAGATTGGAAATAAAACTGAGAACATTGCTGTGTCTGAACTGGGAGGCAAGGGTGCGAACCTGATAAAACTAACAAGGGGTGGCTTTCATGTCCCTGGAGGTTTTATCGTGAAAGCCTCAGCTTTTGACGAATTTGCTTCTTCGTGCTCTCTCTTTGAGAATCTAGACGATTTTGGTAACGACATTGATGGAGCAATAAGCATGATCATTTCGAAGATTGATTCGACCCCCACTCCAGATTGGCTACGGGAATCGGTTCTTACTTTTCTCAACAGCATTGTATCTGACCCGCTACTTCCTAACCCATTATTTGCTGTCCGCTCCTCAGGAGTTACGGAAGATTTGGAAGAAGCAAGTTTTGCTGGAATGAACGACACGTTTCTTAATGTTCATGCGGATTGCAATGCAGTGTGCGAAGCTATCCGCAATTGCTGGAAGTCTTTGTTTGGAAAACGTTCCGTTGTTTATCGAATCGAGAACGGGTATCCAGCGTACCTAACATCCATAGCAGTAGTTGTCCAGGTGATGATTCCTTCCGAATCTTCTGGAGTTATTTTTACGGCAGATGCCCAGAGTGGTTCTCGTGGCATCATTTCTTTAGATGGCGTCCAGGGACTTGGAGAGGCACTTGTCAGTGGCCAGGTCAATACTGATCACTGGACAGTTCGTAAGGCATACGATAAACGCCCAATGGAAGTGGTGGACTGTGTTTTGGGACAGCAAGCCTTCAAGCTCAGGTCCAAATACCCAGAACCTGGAACAGAAAAGATCGAGTTGAATGAAGAGGAAGGTGCCAAGTCGTGTTTTACAGATGCTCAAGTGAACGAAGTGTGTGCAGTTTCGTGTGACATCGAAAAGTATTATGGCATTCCGATGGATATTGAGTTCTGCTTCTATCGGGGTTCCCTATTCATTGTTCAAGCCAGACCAATCACTCGACTGCCCATCATTCCCGATCGTATGAATCCTCTAAAGAACACTGACTCCATACAATGGTCAGCATGGGTTAGCTTTTGTAGGATTATTGCTTCTGCTCTCTGATAATTGTTTAGCTCATGTTCAAATGTTAACGGAGCCTGTATCTCCTTGTGGAACTTCCGTTCTTCGTCGATTAGTGGGAGTGTCTGAGAAGTATGTTACTCAAGTGAGTGGACATCCCTATATCAATTTCGCAGTATTATTCTCAAACCCTCTTGTTCGAAAGAAGGCTTTTAGTTGGGATTCATTGCTTGTTTTTTATTTGTAGAGTTCATTGCAGGCGCGGCGGATCACGAAATTGGAACGGTAGGAATATACACTACTCTTACTATGTTAGTGTTTGCAGGAGACTTATGCGACTGATTATCCCTATTATAAGCACACTTTAAGCAAGAAAGCATTCAAGGAGATCTTTAGGGCGGTTCTCGGAAAGATCATGAAAAGAATGGCAAAGTTCCTCATCTCTCGTCCCCCAATCGAACAGATCCGAAAGGAAATTACCGAATTCATTGCACTGTGCGAGCAGAGTGGGAAGCCAAATGCAGAACATCCAGAGAGTTTGAAAGAGTATCTTGACAGACTCCACACTGTCATCATTGCACTTATTCCGACGATTGCTCCCTTTTTGCTTTTGAGCTTTTTATCGATGCAGAAAATCAGCAAAATCGTGAAGCCGTATGGAATCGAAGAAAAAGTAATTCAAAAAATGTGGGGAAATCGCCCTGAGAACGTTGCAAGTCAAATGAATCATTCGGTCATGCGAATGGTGATATTGTTGCGAGAGATCTGTGCTTCGGATGAAGAGTTGAACCGTTTCGTTGAGGAGGTGTGCGAAGATGAGAACGATCGAGGGAATGAAGTCATTGAATTGATGTCGAAGTCGTCCGATCCGAAGAAGCAGCAATTTGTGGAGGAATGGAATGATTTTATGACTCGTTTTGGTCGAAGAGGTCCGATGGAAATCGATATTGCGAGCCCGCGCTATCAGAATCACCCTTCCTTGCTTCTTCGTATGATCCGAAACATCGATCCAACTGGATACAAAGACGAGAAGGCGTGCAATGAAGAGAGAGAGGAGGCGATCCAATCAGTGCTGTCGAAGCTCAGTAAGTCTCATCAGAAGAAAGTGAAGAAGCTTCTTCCCTATGCTCAAGTGTTTTTAAGCTATCGCGAGCATCCGAAATATGGAATTATCTCGATTCTGAGCAGCATGCGAGGCTATATTCTGGAGATCGGTAATTCTTTGAAGAACGAGGGAAAGCTGGAGAACGCCGAAGATATTTTCTTTATCAAAATGGAGGAACTGCTGGAGATGGAGCAGGGAATTGCTGATGGCACGAACTTCCGCAATCTTGTGAAGGAACGCAAAGAAATCGATCAGTTCGGCAGGACGCAGCCGTTCCCTCGCGTCATTTTCGGTCCGGAATGCATCATGCGAACGATTTCCAACGCCACCATGCAGGAGCTCAAGAACTTGCCTCCCTCTATGCTGAAGGGACTACCCACATCACCTGGAGTGTACGAAGGCACGGCTGTAGTGGTGGAGCATCCTGACTCCGCAGTGGTCAACAAGGGTGACATCTTGGTGGCACGAGCCACCGACCCTGGGTGGACCCCGTTGTTTGTTCCTGCGGGGGCTGTGGCAATCGAGGTTGGAGGACCTCTTACTCATGGGAGTGTTGTGGCTCGAGAACGCGGAATTCCGTGCGTGGTGGGAATTACGGATCTGATGAAAAAGATCAAGAGCGGAATGAGACTTCGTGTTGATGGGGAAAAGGGGACAGTGGAAATATTGAAAGTGGAAGGAGATAGTTGAGAGAAAAGTGCGGATTGAAGATGAACAGTCTAATAAGGGATGAACCGAGATGGTTATGTTTGTTGCAGATAGTGAGAAGCAGGAGAGGTGACATATACGGCTATTGAACGCATTCTCCTTCCCAGTATTCGATTCACCAAGGCTCTTTGTATTGCATTGTTACACCCGCTATCGCTTAACTATACACAATTTTACATAGGAATCCTCAAAACATCAAGCCACCCACATCTTCAATAGTTTCCACTTTTTCCAACTCCTACGATACTTTTTCATTCTTGGACAATTCCTTTCAATCTGCATTCTATCACTTGTTCGATAAGATCAAAAGTGATTTTAACCTCAGCACTTCTATGGATATTTATTGCGTGTAATAGCCAATGACAAATTCTACAGGGTGGTGAAACAATAATATGGCTTTAAAATAAAAGGAAAGTCAAGGTAAAAAACAAGTATAACTTGATAAGCAAATAGTAGCAAGAAACACGTTTTGTATCGGCAGATCTTATATTTATTTGCTGTATTATTTTATGTAGCATAGTGAACTATCCCTATTGATTCATTCCACTTTAAAAGCCACTGCAAGGAACTGAGAAACTACAGTACCAGCCGAAAATCAAGGAATGCAGCACGAATCAGAGAGGAATACTATTATTAATACATTTGCTTGTATAGTGTGAGTATTGTATGATAATCAACAATCGTAATCTTATGCGAGATCTTATCAAGCAATTCTATTTTCCAGGGCAATAACCATTATATCGATAATATCATATTTATAATACTTGAAAAAACCAATAAAAATTGCATAATCATCAATACCTGTTATTGTTAGAAAGTGACACTCACTGTGTTATCTCAACATGCTAATTAAGTCAATAGGCAAATTATAATATTCCATTTGTTAGAATGGATTTCTTGATATAATGCAAAATACCATCACTAGGTGATTTATCTATCTTAATATCTATTATCATAACGACCTTAAAACTCCATCATATTCCTCAATTTGTCTCACACATTATAGGAACATCACTATTCACATCACAACCTAAAATAAAGGCCACTTGTAACTCTGATCATGATCATGATCATGAATCTTTGTTGTCAACCACAATTTTAGCTAAATACATCGACTCTATCATGTTAACTACAGAAATCAATAATACTAAATTTCGCATTTCCTTGTGTTGTGGTAAATCGATATTTGTGTTAAGATTCTTATGATATTCGATGAAAATAGTAAGGAGATTTGGGATGAAGGAAAATGTAACAATTGAACAATTCTGCGAGGAGACCGCTATTCGAATGTATTTCCAATCATAAACATTGTACAAGAGGAATGAGCTGCATTTTTGGAATGCTGAATAGCAGCTGATGGAATAATATCAGAGGATAGTAATGGTTGAAAATGACTGTAATGCGTTTCTATTTAGGCGACACTTTTTTTGACCTACTATTCCTTTAGTTTTTAGCTAATAAGTAGAATGGTTCATTATGAGGAGCTTTTTAACTACTGTTCATTTGATCCCGTGTAGATAGTATAATCACAGCATTTCTTACGAGGAATCTATCTATGCCATTAATATACAGTAGAATTAGCTATTATTTTCGATAATTACAAGATTAGGGACATTGAGATGTTGAATAATTGGCTCATACCCATTTATAATTGGATATGTAATTATGATACTTGGATATGCATGATTTTTCATATTTTTTTTGTAAACATTTGGATCCTCTACAGAATGCATCGCTTGCTATTGCATCTGCTTATGTGTATGGACATTTCATCTTTCTCTAATCATAGTTTCTTTTGCGCTGAGTGATATCGTATGTACTTCGCAACAGACATACGTCAAGTTTGTAAAGAAAAGCGGGCCGTATTACGCATATGAAGAATCTTTCAAGATTTATTCTGGATCTACTTTGCTCTATACCAGTCCCACCTTTGCTGTAAATGAAGAACGCACTATTGAACAATGTTTAACTACTTCGACCAACAACCAATACACCGTTGAGCTCCTTGATTCTTATGGCGACTCCTGGGAAGCAGGATCTTACCTTGCCATCTACGGAGCTTATGGAAACGCAGTCTTCAAGAACTACATGATAGATAACTCTAAGGATACTTATACATTTTCTCTGTACTATGGTATTATCAAGGGAGATTCGTGGAAGATGGTTTCTGGAGATGCTTCGACTGGCTGGACTGCTTATTCGTTCTCTGACAGTAGTTGGAGTGAAGTGACACTTGGCGCTGTTACGATTTCTGCCTCTGGTACTCAGTATTTCCGCAAGCAGTTCGTGGGTCTTGCGAACATGGCTGCTTACGATGTGAGACTGTACTACAAGGCTGGAGTGGTTGCCTATATCAATGGAGCTGAGGTCTATCGTGATAACATGCCTGCCGGGGATATTTCTTCGAGTACGGCTGCTACTGGACAGTACACTGATATTGCTTATCGTGGTTTTATTCGTCCTGGCTCTGAGGTGGCTGCCCAACAGTCGATTCTGGCTGTGGAGGTCCATTTCTATACTGCGCAAACTACCGTCGATTTCAATGCTTTTCTTGCTACTATGGCTCCTACGGCTGCTAACACGGAGTGTTTTATCTACAGTGAGTCTGTCACTCTGAGCTCAAGCTCTGATACAAGCCCTTCAAATGTTTTTGATTTCGACAAGTTCTCCTATTATTATCTGTATACAACCCAGCTGCCTGCAACCATCACCATGAGCTTTAACGGCCCTCGACCCTATATCAATGCAATGAATTTCTTCCCATATACTCTCAATTATTACGGTCCTTCTTCTATGACTCTGCAAGGATCGAATGATAATTCGCAGTGGACAAATGTCATTACTGTGACAGATGCTGTCTATGAGAGCAACACGTATAAGCTTTTTACTGGTTACTTCTATGCCTCAACCTATAACAATTATCGTCTGACTAACATCGACTCTGCTACTGGTTACATTTACATGTATGAGTTGCAACCCATGACTTGCGCCACTGCAATTCCTACAACAATCACGTTCACTCCAAGTACGTACACATTCTGGGCCAAGTATGAGGAGGTGTACGTCAGACCAGATATTACCGAATTCACGTCGTGCACGGCTCAGAATCTTCCCGAGGGACTTACCATTGATTCTACCACTTGTGTCATTTCTGGTATTGTCAACACGGCAGTGTCTGGAGTATCGATCACTGTGTCATCGACTGTTCTTGGAAACACGTACTCTGGGACATTTACGCTTACCATCCAAGAATGCTCGGGAACAATGATTAACGTTCTTCGGACCTATCAATGGAACGCGCTCTATGAGACCTTCGAGATTAAAGACACATCCAATCAGCAAGTGGTGATGTCTGTCGCCTATAATACGATTCAGGAAAACAATGTAGACTGGACAAGCATTGCATGCCTCACTGGACAAAAGTATCAAGTGACTGTTGGATCTACTCTATCATACTGGGACTCAGCCTCTAATCTTTATGTTCGTACTGTATTGTCCGGAAACGAAATGGAGACGGTTCTTCGTATGAGATATGATATGTATATTGGCCTTCCCACTTCTCGATATTTCTATGTCCAGTATCCTATTTTTGCTGGAACGAATTGGTATTACAAGCATGGCGAAGTTCCTGCAGATTGGTATTCATCGACCTCCACGGAAGGATGGGCAGAGGGTAATACCAGCAATTTCCCTGACTCTTCCAACCAGATCCAGCTGTACAAGAAGACATTCAATGTGGCAGACATCAACAACATCGCTGGATTCGTTCTTTCCATCAAGTTCAAGTATGGATGCGTTGTCTATTTGAATGGGCACGAAGCGTATAGAAAGGGATTGACGGATGCTACGATCAGCACTTCGAGTTATGCTGACAACATTTACACGGAAACGATGTATCGTCAGGTTTCTCTTCCCATCAAGACGGTTCAAGTTGGTGATACCGCTGCTGTGAACCTCATCCAGCAGGGGTCGAATACCATCGCCATTGCAATTGTTGCTGCCAATGCAAACCAGAAGGAAGCGATTTTTGATTGTACTTTACGAATGATGGGAGACAAGGTCGAGTCGCGTGTATTTGACTACACTGTTAATTACGAAAAAATCTATGGATCACCGACCTATGTTTTCCATCAGTATTTCGGATACAGTGCCTATTATTCAATATGTGACACAAACTATTTGGATATTATTTTCAACAACGATCGTCATGAATGGATCAACTCTGTGGATATTTCATTATCCTATACTCAAAGCACGCAGCAACCGCATCAGTTCTCTATTAAGGCTCGGGATGGAAGTGCTGAGTGGGTATCTCTGACGAATGTAACCAATCTTACCTGGTCTCAGATCGGTCAAACGCACACGATCTACTTTGCAAACAACAAGGCTTACAATCAGTATCGGTTTGAGAACTTTGCGACTGGAGACACTTCGGACTGTTTTTGGTCATTCAACACCCTGGATTTGAAATCTGTGTACACGACGATGGAGGTTCCTGATCTTTCCTACCCTCCAACCACGATCTTTAAGGATATTGAGATGGGAGAAGTGTATGCCAACTCCGAGTATTACTTCAATTTCCAGATTACTCCTGCTCTTCCTGCGGGAATCATCCTTGACTCGAGTACTGGTATGATTTCTGGAACTGCTACGGCTGAAATGGTGGCTACAACCTACT
Source organism: Blastocystis hominis (assembly GCF_000151665.1). NCBI lineage: Eukaryota > Bigyra > Opalinata > Blastocystidae > Blastocystis > Blastocystis hominis. The sequence continues at coordinate 833,022 of NW_013171860.1, forward strand.
CCATCACTGCAACTAAGCTAACTGGAGGTACCTCCACTACTTCGTTCTCGCTCTCTGTTGAAATTTGCACGGGAGGTCGTTCTCTGGTGACGCTGGTCGCCCAAACGGACTACTATCCTCAAGATGCTTCCTATAAGGTTTTCCAGGGAATTGGAACTACTGGCAACGTTGTGGCATCGAACAATGGATTCCAGGCTCAATACAGCCTGAACTACGGAGACTTCTGTCTGAATGATGGAATCTACACCCTTCAGCTGCTCGATGCTTCCGGCAATGGGTGGTCGAACCCCGCTGGATACTGGCTGACGGTAGACTTGGGTGAAATGATCTTTGAACTGGGTCAACTTAGCTATACAGTGAGTTCTGTGAGCACAATGTTCTCTTCCTACTTCCCATTCCAGATTGAGTATACTGCATGGAAGGTTAGCTATGATTATGTGGAGAACTGGAACTCTAAGGATTTCGATGATTCTACATGGGCATCGAAGAAGGCCAAAGATATTGGAACGAATTCTAAAGTCACAACATACATTCGCAAGGAAGTGAACATCCCCGATATTGCCAACTACCATGTGCTGAATATCCGTGTGAAGTATGCTGGAGGAGTTGCTGCTTACTTCAATGGCAGATTGGTGGCTCGATTCAATCTGGAAGAGAATTTCGATGAAGAATCACAATCTCTCCAGGTCCACGACGCGGAGGAGTTCTCCAAGTTCCATGTGATCATGTCGACGGTTGGTGGAATAACCGGAAAGAACATCATGGCATTTGAGGTCCATCTTCCAGCTGGCCAGTCCTCCTCGAATCCTGTTGTGTTCGATGCTACTGGCGTGTTTGGCGTGAACGACTGCTCCATTGTGGTGGACACATACAGCTCGATTGACGGATCCACTGTGAATATGATAACGGTCGAAGAACTGTTGAATCTGAATCCTTCCACTTATGGCTACCAAGCGAACTCCCAGGGGTCGTATGTCGAGTGGGCTGTGGAAAATCTGGAAGGAACGAAGTTTAACAGCTTCGCCATCCAGTCTCCCTATGGAGGATCGGGATTCGGATTCTCTTTGTATGTTCGCAAGGAGACATCTGATGAATACACCTCGTCTTTGGAAGTCACTGGACAGACTCTTGAGTACATGGACCGTACTGCGTGGTCCGTCCCCTTGGGTATTGCTGGATTCAAACAGATCAAGTATGAGGTGGATGTTGCTGCCTACAGTATAATCTACATAAGCACGTTCATTCTCCAATACTGCAAGCCTAGCGGAGCTGGAGTGTGTCCTGGAATCGGCGATTATCCGTCTGTGGGAGAGGGAGAAATCTCGCCCGCTTCTTGCGAGGAAGGATATCGTGGATATTCGTACCGCACGTGCTCTGGGGGTGTGTTGGGTGACGTCAACAACCAGTACTGCACACAGAAAGTCCCTGATAAACTTTTGTACGATGCTTCTATCTACAATCTTGTCCTGGGAACCAATGTCCATGTTGCTAAACCTTCGTATTTGAACATCATCGAGGAGTTCTATTTGGGTGAAAATATCCAGCTTCCTCTTGGATTGGAGCTGAATGCCAAGACTGGAGAAATCACTGGAGTTCCCGTTGAAGAAATGGCATTAAGAGCATACACAATCTACGGAAAGAATCTGGTTGGCGTCACCTTTGTTGAGATCGATATTTCTGTTAGAAGGGGAACCTGCAAGGATGATGGAAACTTCCTCACTACGAATGTTGGAGAAGTCTTTGTCTATGATTGCGCTAAGGGTGGTGCATACGTGGGGACTGAGAGAAGAACTTGCTACCTTGGAGAAAAGGATGGAGAATGGGGTCCAATTTCGGGAGCCTGTATATCTATTGCGACTATCATCGTTTTGGTGGTCATAGCGCTTATCGTTATTGCGATTGTCGTCTTTGTTTTGGTCCGTGTGTCTAGAAAAGCGAAGGCTGTAGGTGGTGTGAAGGGAAGGAGCGCGAAGAGTACATCTTCCAAGAAGAGTCTATCCAAGAACAATAGTGACAAGAAGACAAGTGACAAGAAGGCTGTTAAAATCTAATCATCTTTCTTTCTGTTTTGTTTAAAAACTTGATAGAAGTAGTAGGGATTTTACGTCTTAGAAGCCAAATCCATGGCGGTCGAAATCAGCAGATTCTCATTAGGATCGTTTCAGGTCAGCAAGTTCGAATGAATCAGCCATATTAAGTATCGTAAACTCTGCATCACTTCTGTGATTGTTCTTTTCACACCCAATCAAGTCATGTTCAACAATGTGGATTCTACGAATGTGGTCATGAACTCGAATGACGAGGAGCTAACGATTCCTCCTGGATACTACACGATCGGTCAAATCATTGCCATCCTCAACACCATGATCTATACTACGTTCTCGATATCTACGAAGGCTTTCGAGTAATGGGTGTATTTATATCCAGTCCACACACACCATCGATTTCACCAATGCTCCGGACATTCGAGAAATCCTCGGTTTGGAAGGACAAATGGTCATTCTACCCGCTTCGTTCTATGGATCGAACGTGATTGATATCACGCGAAATCGCCAAGTGATCCAAGTGTAATCGTCTTTCGTGCGTTCCTCCGATCTGAAGATTGCCAACCAGAACAACAACCTGCTCACCACAATGATTATTGACGATCCCGAGGTTAATTATCTCCGCACCGTGGAAGACATCTGCATTCCGATGATAACCCGATTCGACCGATTGATGTTCCTATTCCGCGATATGGATGGTAATATCATGCGATTGAACGGCGAATTCGAACTCCAGTTGACGATCGAAGATGTGATTGATCAAGTGCCTTCCTCAATTCTACCGATGAACCAGTTCAGTATGATGGAAGTGTTCGGTAATACTACGAAGAAGGAAGTGAAGCTGGATGATCCTCTGTCATTTGATCAATGTTCCATATCGTCTGTGACGTTGTATACCTATTTCGTGTTGCACAACGTACCATCCGATCAAGTGATATTAATCGATGCGGGGACATCCCCACACGAGGTATTAATACCCAGAGGAGCCTACGACATCACGAACGGCATGAGTGTGATCCGAGTCTACAGTAGTATCAATGCTCAAACATTCGGTCTGAAGAGTCCGCTGATCGATAACCTGATTCATGTATCGATGGGACTGAACAACATGATCACCTGGGACAACCTATCGATCGATGTGATTGAACAATCGAACCTGGATTCCATTGATTGGGTACTGACAGACGCGAATGACCGCCCGATCTCCTTGAATTCGAATGTCTACATCTCATTCACGATATCTTGTAAGCACAACTTCAGTAAGGTATTCAAGAAGATAGATAGATAGATAGATATCAATGTCTATCGTCTATATATATCTGAAAAGTAATAGTTTGATTGTTGCTTCCAACAAATAATCAGCCAGATATGTCTCACAGCTTGATATTGGACAACTACTCATTCCCATAGAGTCCATTCTTATGGATTTCAGCTTTATCATCAACAATACTGATATCACTATTAGTGAGTAATTCTATTCATCCTAATGAGTTGGGAACCAAAGCATTTCACTTTCATCAACCAACTCAAACAGCAAGTATTATGTATACTATTGTTATTCATGCTCGTAATAGAACAACATTGTGAATCACTTTGTATCCCTATTGAAGTGTACAATTCGATACTTCCTTTAAATAGGAAATATTCTGCATTATTTGGCAGGTGGGGGATACTATATGGGTTAGAATAAGAGATAGTATTCTCTGGCAATACAACAAACTCTGATAGGTTCAGAGTGCATCAAAACGACAAAAACTGCACACCAACTATCGAAAAACCTAGAAACAGTGGAATATGAATATATCTCTATTTGTTCGTATATAAAATATATTATGTATTCTACCTTATTTTGCTCAGTTCTTCAACGACACACCCACCTTTCTCACAAACTCTACTATTCGATTCTACTATACACATATCACATATTATTACTATAAATGATAACCCAAAAACTGTTTATCGCTAGCTTTTCCATTTTCATTCCTATCATCATCTTCTACATACCCTATTTCTTTCTATCCCATCTATATAAAATTCCAAATGAATAGAACGAAAAACAAAACGCTTCCACTGGAAACAACACTCTTCGATCTATTCATTCCACAATATCCCATTTCCGCTCATCTCCTTCCACTCCACAGTAAAAACAACTCCCTCCCTATTCGAAATCTATTCTTCCACTCATACCCAATTTTAACACTATTTTCACAATTGCACAATTCCTGTGTATTTTTGAAATCATTTGTTTTACAATAAAAGCTATTAGATTCGTCTTACTGGGTTTGAATGTATTCAAAATTTGGAATTGGACTTGTATGCCCTGTCTTTTGTTTTGTTTTCGGACTTCTATGTGTTTTTGTGTGTTGTGTTGTGGGAGTGTAAGTATTGTAGCTGGGATGGATTCTGTCCTCAAGTTGGTGTGTTTGAAGAAGCTAGTGTAGTCTTTGCTATCGTTACTTTGACTAAACTGTGTGTGTGAGATATGCATCGTGAACGCATTCAATACCATAATGGCGGTGGACCCTGGTTCCATTTTTGCTGTGTGGAGTGTGTTCCGAGTGAGGAATTTCTGTGCTTCAAACTGTGCAACGTGGCGAACCCATTCATGCTATGTGGGACCGCGGATACATGGAGATAACTTGCAACGTGGGAGGTATCTGGTACAGGCACGACGTTCTTGCCTAGGATATCTGTTCTGTTTCTCGTATTTTCATTTTCATATTGTGGGGTGGTAGAGTGTGGTAGAGAGAACGGATTTGCGATGAGTGAAAGGGCAAACTATGGGAGCAAGAGCTGTAGGTTTGTAGAAGCGGAGCGTGTGTGGAACTTGGGAGAATGGGACAAGAAGGCGGAGTATGCGAACTGCTGTGGGGACGGTCCTCGCCTCTGATGGATGCGAGCCGAGTGAATTGGAATGGCCAGTGGGAGCAGGCGAGTTCCAAGACGGTGCAGTTCTGCATTTGTGGGTCTGTGGAGCATGGGAAGGTGGAGGTGTGCGTGGTGCGGGCGTGTGGGAAGTGTTGGAATGGAAGAGAGGTGAGGTGCGTGGCGGTGGTGTGCCCCGCGGACGAAGCGGCGGGGTAGCCGGAAGGGCACTTGGGGCAAGTGTTGGATACGAAGTGCGATGTGGACTAGTGGGGCATGATCACGGATGGGTGCAACGCCTATCAGCAGTGGGAATCGATCGATCGATAGGGGACGGGCTCCTGCCAGCCCATCCTGCCGATGCTGCGCTGCGCTGCGCTGCGTGGCGGGCGATGGGGCGAGGGACGTGGCGCTGTGGACGATGGGAGATGGGAAGCAATCCACGATGTACTGCACGAGCAATGTGGGCGTGGGCGAGGTGATCAACGACCCATTCGAGCCCATGAACATCCACATCGTGTTTGAATTGGCCGAGGCCACGTTCTCCTATCCCACCACCGCGATCTCCATCTCCGACTACACCATTGCCTTCGCCTTCGCCTTCGCCTTCGCCTTCGATGGCTCCTTCCCGCGGTTCTGCGAAGGCACGCACGCTCTACATCAATGCCAACAGGTTGGTGTCCCGAAACGGCCTCCCCTTCCCCGCGGAAACCCTCATCGCGACCTTCTCGACCCGCGCCGGCGTTCGGTTGGCGTTCGGTTGGTGTTCGGTTGGCGTTCGGTTGTGGCCTGCTCGGATTGTGGAGAGCGCGATTGGTATGAGGGAAGTGGAGTAGGCGCAGCGCAGCGCAACGTGTCTGTGCAGATGGAGGTTCCCTGGAGCAGTGGCATCTCCGATGAAGCCCCGATGGATGGCCTTGATGGGCAGCAATGTGCAGACCCAGTTCTTCGAGACGCGCTCCGTGTTGGTGGCGGGCGCCATTGTGAACAGCGTGATGGCCATCAGCTGGCGTGTCCGCAAGGGCGCCTCCTGGTCCGCCTTCGCGTCCTTCTCCGTCTACCGCCCCGTCGTGCTGCTGCCTGCCTGCCTGCCTCCCTCCCTCCGCGCCCGTCGTGCTGCTGCCGCCTTCGAAGCCACGCAGGTGCGCTGGGTCTGGTGGTGGTGCGAGCTCTTCGTGCAGGCCTTGGTTGGCTCCCACTCCCAGCTCTTCGCCGCCGACGCGCTCCTCCAAGAGGGCGACGTCCAGCAACCCGAGCTCTCTCTCTCTCTCGCTCTCTCTCGATGCGTGCGTGGCCTACTGGCTGCGCGTGGCGCTGTGCTCCGCCGCGTGCTCCATCCTCTCCGAGGCCTCCTCTCCCATCACCCTCGCCGCGTATGTCGTCGCGCCCGGCGCGGTGCAGAACCTCGAGGTGGCCGCGCTCTCCTCGACCTCGCTGCGCGTGCAGTGGGCAGAGCCGGCGGAGCTGGGCGGCGCCAGCATTCGGTACTACGTGGTGCGACGCTCGTGGATGGCGTCGATGGCCGTGATCCAGAGCGAGAGCGAGAGCGAGAGCGAGAGCGAGGTCGCCAGCACGAACTGCTTCCTGGACCTGCAGAGCGTGCAGAGCGTGCAGAGCGTGCAGAGCGTGCAGCACGCACCCATCTATCTGAGCGTGGCCGCGTTCACCGGGTATCTCTCCCGCCAAGAGAAGATCCCCGCGGTTCTGTATGCGGTGTGTGTGGAATCAGGCGGAGGGCATTGAGTGGGACTGTGCGATGGCGATTACCGGATCCTTCCATGATCTCTGCACCGCCACGTGCGAGCTTCGCGCTCCCGCGACTTCCTCCTTCCTCCTTCCTCCTTCCTCCTTCCGCCGAACCGTCTGGTTCCCCGCGGGACGCGATATGTGGGACGTGTTGGAGGGTGGGATCCCCGCGACTTCCTACACGCTGGAGTGCGTCCCGAGCGAAGTGGGCAGTGCCGAGTGGATGGGCAGGCAATTCGGAGTGTCCACGATGGCCACGTCGGAATTCGTTGGGTGTTGGTGGTGGATGGCGAGCCAACCTCCTCGCTCACCGGTTCGCTCTGGGTGTGGGTGTGGATGTGGGTGTGAGTGAGCAGGAATCTGGTGGGCGATGGGGTGGGGTCCGTGGCTCCCTACGAAGGTGTGCAGAGTCGACCGGGCTCTCTGGATCTCTTCCTGTCCAACTGGGCGCAGAACGCCACCGTGGTCTCCGTCACCCAGCCCCTCCGCCTCCGCCTCCGCCTCCGCTTCCTCTTCGCCTACGACGTGACCGGCGCGCTCATCCGCGCCCACCTCGTCGATCACGCCTGGTGCGCCGTGGGTCGCGATGTTTCCACGTTTCCACGATCCAGACCGATTTGGCAGTTGCTGAGAGAAAAATGGTTGCGGTGTTTGGTTTGGAAGATGGATGGATGGATGGATGGATGGATGGAATTGTAGAGATGTGGAATGGTTGAAGCGTTGTAGGATTTGAATGAGAATCGAAAATGTGTTTAGGAAGGAAAGAAGGAAAATGTAGATTTAGAGTGTGTAGGGTGTTGGAATGATTTAGAAACATGAACAGAATAATCCAGAACGAGGAACCAAACGACTCTAGTTGATAATAATAATAATAATAGAGTGCTGTGAGTTGATAGTTGAAACAAAGAAACAAAGAAAGAAAGATAGAAAGAAAGTGTATTTAGAGTTAGTTGGTTGGTTTAGGATAAGGAAATGATAGAAAATGGAGTGAATGGTTAACGATGTGCGAAGATAGGTTCTTTGTGTGAAAATCACTGGATCAAAACCAATTTCCATTCCATTCCATTCGATTCGATTTACTAGTTTTACTAGTTTTAATTGCTTTCAAACCCAACCATTCCCAAATCAAAATGATTTGGCTAGAATCATGGATGGATAGATTGGATTATCGAAAGAATAATAATAATGATAATAATGATAATATAGACTATTTAGACAAAGTGGAGTGAACAACCAAATCCTTGCTTCATAACACGATTTCACTATGATATCATAAATATACAACCTATACAGACATAGTAGACAACAAAATGGACTTTTCCATTCTGAGTGTTTCCAAACAATCCTGATATTATTATTATTATAAATATCTATACCTCCGAACTATTTCAACCACAAAAATGTGAACAAAATGATGCGAAACACAAGTGAGTACTTCACTTGGAAATCTTGGATCCAATGTGTATATGGTAGCACTCTGTCATAATTTTTAAATATGAAGAATACTTAGGTGTAAGGAAACAAACTGATCTCTCTGTTTTCTTCATAAATTCTTTATATTTGGTTACAAATTACGGATTCAAAGAGTAGAGGCTAAGGATATGTGATTCCAAATAGGTAGAATGGAAGAACTTAAGGGAAGCGAATTTCTCCTGGGCGGTTACATAACGCATGGTGAACCAAAGGAATCACTATTGGCGGCTGCAAGTATAGCCTCCAATGTTATCAAGGTGATCACGAGGCTGAATACACATTGACGAAAGCTGGGAAGGTTTGCCTATTCCAAAATGGCATACTAAAAATGTATTACGAGTTGGATGCAGACGAGAACGAAATCGGTGACTTTACACGATTTGAAAAAGGATGCGTCGCTTTTGTGCAGTCCTATGATGAAATCTGGGACAGAAAGAATTTTCATCGTATAATAAACCATGTCCGAGGCGAGCGAATGGAAATCTATTTGCATGCGAGTGATCACCTGATATATCATGGTGAGTTCAATGAGAAGCGAGAACGAGAAGGATGGGGCATCCAATATGACGATAAAACGGGTGCCATGCTGCTTGAAGGGATGTGGAAGGGAAACAAGCTGGTGGAGATCATCCGCAAGATCGAAGGAACTATCATGATTGAGTTCAAGCGAAACGGTAACAACACCATCGCTTCGAATCGAATTCCCCTCTATGTGGGTGAATTCGTGTATGATGAATCGAAAGAATCGTTTCTTCGAAATGGTCGAGGATACTGGATCGATGAAGAAACTCGGATTGCTACTCGCGAAGTGGAATGGAAAGATGGAGTGGAAGTGAGTGGAAGAGATCTCTATGATGGATGGCATATTCATTCATTCATTCACTCAATATTACTTGTTTATTGTATACTATTGCTATGTTAATCACATTGCATTTCACATTGTTTTGTTGATCAAATAGAAAGCAAGGTTTTCATTCATAGGATTCATGGATTCCATCCATCATATTATTCAATCGATTGTTTTGTTTAATGATACTATGATTCCTATTCACCATTTCAATCTATGAACCACATTCCTTTCTCTGCAATATCATTCTTTGTACTCAATATGGATGGTCATTGTGACAGAAGAGAATCGAAGTATCTACAGAGAATCAATACAATAATCCACTTGTCAAATAGAAATGATGAATTTTGCATTCTACATACTACTGCCATCCTCTCTATTACGAATCTAACCATTCCAACAGTATTTACTATTGTGAGTTCGATTGTTGCAAAACAAGATTAACAAACACATAATTGATATATTTTGAAGAACATATATCCATTATAGACTTAATAGAACAGCCATTCTAACATGAGAGAGTAAAGGTGATCAAAATGCGTAATAATTTACAATTATAGCTATAAGTATCTGAAAATAACACAAAAATAAATGAATAGATGGAAATGCACCGAAATAAAGAAAATAGAAATGGGTGGAGAAAATGAGGTTTTATTATATGTATTCTAGTTTGTAACATACCAGCATATCAAAGCCATACACAATAATCTATGACGTGTGTTCTATCGAGAAATAATGAAACAGATCTTGTTTCCAAAATAACCGTTTTACCATATTTCTTTTCATTTCCATGCAAAACATTGCTGATTTTGTCAATTCTGCTATTAGTAACTATCATATTGATAGTTCCATTATTCAAAGTGTGCAGGGATGCTTAAGTAAAGAATGGAAACCAAATGGCTGGATTTCACTCATTTTGAGTAACAAAGAATGTGTAGTATTGCAATTTGATAATGGAATATTCATGAATCAAGGATTTGTCCTCAATGAACAGAAAGTGTTGAAAGTGTTTGGAAATCATCAAATTGGTGCTATTTCATATAATGAAGAACAATCCATAGAAGTAGAAGAAGGAATCGTGGATTTGGATCATGGAAGTCGATTTGAAGGATTGGTATTAGCAGAAAACAAGTTTGGAATTCCATTTGGATATGGTGAAATGTATGATGATGATGGAATATTGGTGTACAAGGGCATAATGATCAATTGGAAACGATTTGGATATGGAACGAGTTATCATAATAATGGATGTATTGAATATGAAGGATATTGGTGTGATGATAATCGATTTGGAATTGGAAAAGTGTATGATCGATATGGCAAATTAGTGAATGAATGTGAATGGTGTAATGGAATTGAATGTGATATTGAAGAAAAATATGAAGGAGATGGAAGCAAACCACTGAATATCGGAATGAAACATTTGAAACTGACTGACAAATGTGTATTGGTTGATTGGGATGTTTCATTGTTGTATAATTTGGAATCAATCGAAATCGGCGATGAATGTTTTGGATCAGTGAAAACATTCCAAATCGACGGATTGAATCGATTGAAAACTATCAAAATCGGATGCAATTCATTTACTCAAGAGAAGAATGGTGGTGATGATAAATCGAAATCATTCCACATATTGAATTGTGAATCATTGGAATCCATTCAAATTGGTGAATATAGTTTCAGTGATTTTGCTGGCGATTTTGAATTGAAGAATCTACCACAATTACAATCCATTCAAATTGGGACAATTGGTAGTTATTCAACCAATTTCGATTATAGTTCATTTGTGATTCGAGGTATTGATATGATATTGAGTATTTGAATGATGCATAGATCTTCCAAATCTACAATCCATTACATTAGGTGATCGTGCATTCGATGATCCCTTATCAACAAAAATTGAAAGTATTGAATGAATTCGAATGAAATGATTGATGTAGATCTTCCATCATTACAATCCATTCAACTCGGTTATGGTACACTTCTTGGAAGATCATGGGATGATTCAAGTTCATTGATAATGCGAAGTAATAATGAATTGATTGTAAATGATTTGTTTTGTAGATCTTCCAAATCTAACATCAATTACTTCAAGAGGATATAGTTTCAATGAAACTCGTGTAGTGATATTGGAAAGTATTTCTGAATATTGAATATTGATAGTATTTAGATATTCCAAATCTTCAAAATGTCGAGCTACCTGATTCATTCTGGTGGGTTCGATCGAAATCAATTTCGAGTATAGTTTGATTGATTTGATTTGATTCATAGATGTTTCTTCCATTCTCGCTGATCTTGTCCACGAAAGCAAGTATTAAATCTATAATATTGATTTGATTTGATTAGTTTAGTGATTTGTCCTTGTTTAGAAACATCTCCATTGATTGGTTGATTGTTTGTTTGTTTGTTTGTTTTAAACCGATTCTTGTTCACAATTCATGATTCTATAATTATCAAAATATCAATCCTGCCTGATTATTATGATGTTCTTCTTTACCATTTTAACAATGATACTCAATTATGATTGTTGTTTCAATCAATCAATCAATCAATCATTGTTTTCGATCATTATCATTATCATCATCATTATTATTACCAATGACCCAATGATCACATATTGAACATTCACAAATGATGAATCCAATCTATATAATAATAATAATAATAATATACAAATGATGGTTTGAATAGGTTTGAACTAGGATTTGTTCAATATTGATAGGAAACTGCTTGCTTCGAATAATCATGAATAATCATGAATAATCATGAATAATAATAAGATTGGATTTGCTAGTGACACAATGGAATGGTTGGAATCGATTGATATTGGATGATTATTCACATTTGTGAATCCATTGTTAAATCGGTAGATAATACAATACAATACAATAGAATGATTGATATTGAATTAGGATATTGATTTTGACTTATTGAATAGGAATCGATCACTGTATACATAGAATAGAATAGAATAGAATAGAATAGAATAGAATAGAATAGAATAGAATAGAATAGAATAGAATAGAATAGAATAGAATAGAATAGATTGAATGAATGAATGAGATCCTTGTTACTGATTTACAGATCATTGGTTGTGAGGAGTGTCTTGAGATTGTCAATCATTTCTTAGATAAGATATCATTCATTTATTCATTCATTCATTTGATCGTATAATCATTCAAATATCCCATTGCAATTCACATGATTGGTCCACTTTATACAGATTTAACGATATTTCCTTGTCAACAATCCATCATTCATTCTTATGGTACAAAATATACATAATCACAGTATGCACTCAATTCAAATCGATGTTTGTAGGATTACTCATTCATTCATTCATTCATTCATTTGCTTGTTTTCATTTCAGTGTTGAATTGCTGAAATCGTATCGAATCCAACTCCAATATCACAACCAATCACATTCCCATTCATTTCGATTCTCTCTCATTCACTCTTCATTATCATTATCACGTATTACATCAATAATAAATAACTAATACATATCATTGAATGGATTAAGATCTTAAGCAATGAATACTATTTCTTCTTCTTTCATCCATTCATGGTACAAACCATCTCCATGCTATGCAATCTTTGTACATCCAATTCATATTCATTCAATAGATTGTGACCAATTCACAAATCATTCCAGTACTATTCTATTCACATATAGCATACAATCTGTGATAATATCTATAAATCATTCAGTTACAACCACTATATACCAATCATTGTGCATTCCAACTAACAATAACGGAATTTACTACAAACTCCAATCATTCATTCATGGATTGGTTATTCCAGTACTAAGTATCAACAGTATTGTTCCTGCTACTCAGAATTAGTTATTTTATGAAAATGGATTTAACAGAATCAAACATTGTGTTAAGCCAATGAAATGACAGAATCGTGCTTGTCTGGATTTTGTTTGTTTTGAAGCAAAACTATGCATGATCTATGTAATTCGTATCAGGATGTGTTAAAACAGATCCCTGTGAAATATCATCATTTCAGCTATTGTTCGTCATAATTTGTGAAAATGACTGCATTTCCATTGCTACTTCACACATATGTTATTTTCTACTATTTTATTACATTCTAGTATTGTTGTTGTTTTCATTCACATTGGCCATTTCTGATTATTCCACACTTCCCTATCTTATTTTCACAGTATTCTATTCCATGGAATATACTAATAAGCCAAAATATACAATCAATCACAAATACACATTATTCTATCTTCCCATACAGAACAATGATGATGATGATGATGACAAAACATCAACTATTCACAATCAATACTATTGAGAATAACTATTGTGAAGAATCTTGTTTGTTAATACTGCTCATTCCTTCTCTAAGCTTATAACATGAACTAGCAACATTATTAGTTGTCACATTTAGAATGTGAATTCATTATGGGCTTTGATACAATTCATATCACACAATATGTACCAAAATGAAACAATACACATTTGTTGTTATTCTATTGCAGATATTCATTTTTTAAGTATTGATTCAAAGTATCTCGAGACTATATTATACAGATTAGTCATATATCAAAGGAAATACAACAATACTTGTGGTAAATGACTGATTCATCCTTCCTATTTCTATTGGTGAACTCATCCATATTTGATACATGTCACATAACAAAAATGATCCTATTTTCACTACAACAAAAAGCTCTTTCGATCAATAATAATATGATTTATCAACTTGTAGCTATCTTAAACCTCATTAATATGGAACAATAGTAGTAAGGGAATGGCACTATTTGCGTGAAACTTGGTGGCAGTTTTCTTTATATGCTATTTTGCTCCATGACCACAATTGCGACCCTTTGTCCATCGTTGTAATCGACCAACCGATTCTGAGTCCTCGACTATCGTTCCCAGGCTGTCTGGTCGACAATCATCGGTCAGGAACCAGGTTTCGCGCTTTCTTATGCCAACTCCTTTCTACTATCAACCTAGTGCTCATTTCTATTTTTGTGATTGTTGTGTCAGTTATACTTGGATGCAAGAAAGCAGTAGACATACCTAGCAAAGGTGAATTATTGTTATTTCTCTTGTATTTACATGTTTGTTTGTCTATTTGTAATGACCGAAACCCAATGTGTGTACATTGTCATCACAAATCCATCTATTGTTGTCTATGCAAGTCATAAGTGTCTTTGGTAAAGAGAGAACATGCATTATTCCATTCTCATACAAGATTCACCTCTCAATAGTACATTCGATTGGATCAATCCTTCCAAGTTCAGAAATCCATTTATCACTTCCATAACTGTTCTATCCAAATCCAATCAAGTCATGTTCAATAATGTGGACTCAACCAATGTGGTGACAAACACCAATGGTGAAGAGGTAACGATCTCGCCTGGTTATTATACACTGAGTGAAATCATTGCCATTCTGAACACCATGATTAATACTACATTCTCAATTTCCACAATGGCTACAAGTTATGAGTGTATTTGGATCCAGTCTCCATACTCTATCGATTCCACGAGGTACATATGATATCGAAACGATCATCACAATGTTGAATGCGAGTGATGTTCTATTTGAAATAGTGTATAGTGGAGAAAATGTATTTCGAGTCTATAACCAGTTTGTGATTTTTCCTCTGACACAACTCATTCATTCCTTGAATATAGTGATTCATTTATTGAGGTATGTGTGGAACATGAATGGGATCAAGGAACTATGGAAACCAGCAAAACGAAGAGGTGCCACTCGAATGATCATTAGTGGATTCAAACAAAACATATACTTCATCGATCTTATCGATTTCTTTTCCAAACAACACAAATCGATACAGGAAGTGTTGGGATCACAAAAGAGTACTGGATTCTACAAGAATCGTGGATACAAATATGTCCTTGTATGTATTGATGGATATTCGAAATACCTGATGACTCGGAAATTGAAAAGTAAGAGTGCTACAGAAGTCACGCATGCAATGAAGGATATCATTCAAACATATGGCGAATCATCAAAGCATATTTGCTTGGATCGAGGTACCGAGTTCACCAATGCCATCTTTCGTACCAACATCTTGAACAAGTATGATATCACTATGTATCACATGGATTCAGCGAATAAGGCAGTACTAGCCGAACGAACAATTCGAGATATCAAGGAATACATCATGGTTCCTTCACTCCATTCAATCAATCAATGGAAAGGTGTATGGTTCGACTTGATCGATGGTACAGTTCGTCGACACAATGGAAGGAAGATCAGAGACATCGGATATACACCCAATGACATTTGGCTTAACAACAACAACGATATCTTGTACACGGAGAAAACAGAACCATCCAACATGACAGCAAAGGACACAACACCGCAATTCGATGTTGGTGATTATGTTGGAGTGACACGAAGACCTCGCATTCTGGAAAAGCGATCATTGACGAGCAAATGGTCTCAGGACTTGGTTGAAGTTGTTGACATTGACGATCACATCATGCCATTGATGTACGAAGTGAAAGATGTGGAAAGCGATAGCACACAGAAGTGTTATGATTGGGAACTGCTGGCTAGCAAATGTAAACCACAACCAGCACTACCCATCACTCGATCCAAGAGTCGAAAGGAACCCAATGCATTGAGAGAGGAAGCAAAATCACATCGACCCATTACAAGCACCCAGAAGAAAAAACAACAACCTCGCTCAAGTGTTTGAAAACGATTGTGATGCTCTTCACACCTCCCAGACATACAAGAGAAGAGATATTCGTGAATGCAGAGATCGTATGACTCTCACTTGTCCATTCGATTCCATTTATCAGTTTGGTATGGGAAAGGGTCACAAGATTGTTGAGTGTATCGATGAAGGGCACATCGATCAATGACACACCATCCATTGAAACACTCACCTTGTATCCCTTATCCACAATCGATTCGATGGAATCACAATGTTTGAATAGGGCATAATTCTCATTGTAACATGGAATCGATGTGATTATGAGATATAAAGCAGAAGATAATTCAAATTGGCATTGATTATTGAATGGTTGAGTAGATGTGGGTGTATGTTCAAAGAGTGTGGCATTATTGACTTTCACAAAACACTCAGAAGGTATCGTCCATGAATATTGAGGAACGCCATCCACTGTCTCACGCACGAGGGCATGTTTGCCATCGTTCTCGGGCATATTGATGAGCATGGTATCGAGCTTCTTGAACGTGTAATTGTTTCCATTGCTGCTGAATATGTACGACATTGATTTATTCAATTTACTTTGGTTGATTTCGTTCATAGCATTTGACATATACACCCTTCAGACACGTTCCATTCATATTCGAATATGTGAACATATTGAGTGAGAAGCGAGCGAAATCCAACACCACTGTGAAAAAAACTATTTTAGTTATTGGCAAGACCGACATATAGCAAGCTCGTGGAAACTGGGTTGAAACGAATGAAATTGAAGTTCGCCACCACTTGGAATGAACGCAAGGCCATTATTCAGAAACATGGATATGACATGATCGCAGAAAGCGCCATGTATTCCGAGAATTTGATTAGCATCAATCGGAATACACAGGTGCGTAAAGCCGAGAAGCCATTCTTCATTGGATTTGCCATTCTGGACTTGTCCAAATACATCATATACGATTTCTACTACAATGTGTTCAAAAACACATTCGATGGCATGGAATTACTGGGACAGGACACAAATTCGATCATTGTGGAACTGAGTGACAAGGGCATTATCGTTCACAAGATGTATGAAATGTACAAATCATTCGACTACTCGGAGTTGGATAACACGAGCTACTTCTATGAGCAACTCGTGAACTATTACGATCAAAAAGTGGACAAGAACAATTTCCCTTTGTTGTCATCGTTCCTCAACTTTTACATGAAGCTGCCTGAACCCATCTTCAAGGATGAACACTACAGACATCGTATCAAGGTGTTCGTGGGTCTCAGACCGAAAATGTATTGTCTTGTCGATGAGAAGCATGTGATACACAATGCCACAAAGGGAGTTCCTCGCAATGTCATAATCGATAGTGAGAGAATGTGTGCGAAGAACATCGAATTGTACAAGCATGTCCCTGAGGCTGAGAAGAAGGGAGATACAATCATTGAGGACAGCTTCAAACGCATCAATAACCAAGGATTCGATATTACCAACAAGGAGCAAATCAAGATACTCATGATTAGCATGGACAACATAAGATGGATTTTGGATATGGCAACGTGCAAACACTGGCCTGCAGTCATTACCAATTGAGGGACCTGTAAAGAAGAAGTTGTTTTTACTTTGAACAGTCATGGAAGGGATGTAGGGGTTTCGATACTTGTAAGGGTTGATCCAGGAGAGCAGGCTGATTTGAAACGATTCTGGTCAAAATCGGCTGCTTTCGATTGTCATAGATTTGTTTTCTTAATTGTAATTTCCCTACTACTGTTAGAATCGAATGAAAGATCATTCAATCACTTAGCTGAGCGATAGCAACTACGCGAAAGATAATAGAGGAAACAAGCAAGATTCATTAAGCCCCTCCTCTCTCTCCATCCATCCAACGCACTTCCAACAAACAACTCACTCAACCCATCATTTAAATACAGCAAATAAGCCCAACTCAATCAATCAATCAATCCAGTGTACATTCTCCTTTCTTTACAGCTCGTCATCCTCCTCGTCCTCCTTGCGATCCTTCTTCAGCATCTCGCGGAACTCGTCCTCATCCATCTGTTCTCCGTTCTTCAGATCCACCTTGATGCCGTTCTCGTTCTCGTCCTCGTCCTCCTCCGTCGCTTCTTCCTCCTCTTCCTCCTCGTTCGTTTCCTCGGGCACTTCAATCTCGGGCTCCAACTCCATGCTCTCCAGCTGCAGCGACTCCTTCATCAGGCTGTACAGACGCGTGGCGAACTCGTTGGGCTCCTCGATCATGAAGCCGGAGTTCATCAGCGCGCTGTCGTACAGCAGATTGGCGAAGTCGCGCGCCACGTCGCTCTCCGGATCCTCGTCGGCCATCTTCTGCAGGCTGGAAATGATCGGGTGGCGCGGATTGATCTCCATGATCTTGTGCGACTTCAAGTACTTCGCTCGCTCCGGGTTCTGCAGCGCCTGCGACTTCATGATGCGCTCCATCGTGGCGGAGTAGCCGTAGCGGCTCGTCGAGAGCACGGCGGGCGCGGACTCCAGCTTGCTGGAAATCTCCACCTTGTCCACCTTGTCGCCCAGCAGCTCCTTCAGCCACTTCGTGAAGCTCTCGTACTTCTCCTCGTAGGCCTTCTGCACCTTCTTCTGATGCTCCTTCTCGTCGCCCAGCTCGACGCCCTCCTTCGTGATGTCCTGCAGCGTTTTGCCGTTGAATTCCCGCAGGTTCTGCGCCACGTACTCATCGATCGCCTCCGTGAAGTACAGAACCTCCACACCGCGACGCTTGAACGTCTCCAGGAACATCGACTCGGCCAGCTTCTCCTCCGAGTCGCCGCTCACGAAGTAGATCTGCTTCTGCCAGTCCTTCATGCGCTTCACGTAGTTCTCCAGCGAGGTCCACTTGCCCTCCGAGGTCGACGACTTGTAGCGCAGCAGACGCGCCAGCTTGTTGCGGTTCGCGCTGTCCTCGATCACTCCGATCTTCAGCGACTTGCCGAACTGCTCCCACAGCTCGATGTAGTTCGCGTTGTCTTCAGGCTGCGTGCTCTCCACTTCCTCCTCCTCCTTCTGCTCAGTCTGCTCAGTCTGCTCCACTTGCTCCTCCGTCTCGGTCTTCTCGGCTTCCTTCTCGGCCTTCTCGGCCTCCTTCTCCGCAGCCGTTTCCTCGGCCAGCTTCTTGATCATCTCGATGGCCTTGCGCACGATCTTCTTGCCCATCACCTTCAGCACCTTGTCCTGCGACAGCTGCTCACGCGACACGTTCAGAGGCAGATCGTCCGAGTCCACGACACCCACCACAAAGGACAGATAGCGAGGAAGCAGATCGTCGAACGAATCCTGGATCAGCACCTTGCGCACGTACAGATGCAGGTTGTTCATCTTCTTGTGGTAGAAGTCCTCGTACAGATCGGCGGGCGCCTTCTTGGGCAGGTACAGAATGCACTTGAAGTCGATCTCTCCCTCCGCCTTGAAGTGGGTCCAGGTCAGAGGCTCCTGCTCGCTGTTGCGCACCAGCGTCTTGTAGAAGTTGGCGTACTCCTCGTCCGAAATCTCGCTCTTGTCGCGAGACCAGATCGCCTTCTGCTCGTTCATGAGCTCCCAGTCCCACACCGTCTTCTCCTCCGTGCGCGTCTTGGGCTTGTCGCTCTCCGCCTCTTCTTCCTCGACTTCCTCCGCGTTGCTTCCTTCCTCATCCTCCAGATCTTCGCCCTCGAACACGTCCTCCTCTTCCTCTTCCTCCACAGGCACCTCCACCGTCTCCGTGTGGCTCTTATACAGATAGATCGGGAACGTAATGAACTCCGAGTACTTCTTGATCAGGCCTTCCAGCTTGTCCGCATCCAAATATTCCTTCGCATCGTCCTTCAGATACATCGTGATCTCCGTACCGCGACCCAGCGTGTTGCCCGCAGGATCTTCGCCCACCTTGAACGTCGCATCCGCGCTGGATTCCCAGATGTGCTGAACGGGATCCTCGTCGCTCTTGGATCGCACCACCACGCGATCCGACACCAAATACACAGAGTAGAAACCCACACCGAACTGACCGATCATGTTCAGATCGCCTCCAGCAGCCATCTTCTCCACGAACTGCGTCGTACCCGACTTGGCCACCGTTCCAAGATGCTCGATCAGCTCTTGCTTCGTCATACCAATACCACGATCCGTGATCGTCAGAGTACCAGCCTCCTCGTCGAACTTGATGCGAATATCCAAGTCGTCCACGGAGTCATCTCCCAGAGCCTAGAGACATCGTTAGATAAATGTTCAACAATTTGCAAATTCATTCATTCATTCATTCATTCATTCATTCATTCATTCATTCATTCATTCATTCATTCATTCATTCGAACACAACAGCATGATTCAGACCGCGTTTTCACGCAAAGTGCGTTCATACGAATAGAGGACCAGAAGGGTTCGCCAGCACAAAGCTGTTCCTGGAGATCTCTATCCTCACAGACACAAGCTCATCATAATCGTACAAAAAGAAGCACAATTCACAACGTTTGACATTGCATTGAACAACTACGTACCTCGTTATTCGTCAGAGAAATGAAACGGATCTTGTCAAGCGCATCAGCAGAGTTCGAAATCACTTCACGCAAGAACACATCCTTATTCTGGTAAAGAGAGTTAATAATAATATCCATAAGACGATTCACTTCCGTTTGGAATTCATAAGTTTCCATCGTAGGATTCTCCTCTACAGCCTCCTCCGAAGTCTCGATAGGGCTCTCCTCCATAATTTCATCATCCTCCTGGGCAAACACCATCATACCTATCAATTATCAACTCTTTCAGGATTTACTCGGTCCAGAGAGGAGCGCAACCACCATAAGCGTATAGAGCAAATACTTCAGAATGCTTTTCATCAGTTATTGCACAAAGAAAAAGTAATCTGGGGAAAATGCATATTCTAGAACAACTCATTTGCTTGGGGGTCACAGAATCTCCTGCCAATCACAGAGTGGAGATTGCTACCCAGGGGCAGTGCCGATTAAATGTCTGATTTCTTGAAAATACTGTGAAATATCGAAATATCTACTCAGCATCACATCATCTGTCCACCTAAAAACCGTCACATTATCTTTGTGTATCGAGGACATGGGACGTGATCAACAGTCTGTTTATGATTATTATGACTGCAAAAATATAGTAAACGTTGTAAATGAAGTGAATGCGAAAAAGGTTTATCTTGTCGGTGTATTTATGACAATAGATTGCTCTTCAGTTTCCCGATAGTATGTTATCGGAAGCAGATGTGATAAGTTCAGAATTGAAGGTTTGGACAATATTACCTTTGTAATGTACAGAGTCACCTAGATGAAGACTGCAATATTTATATTTTGGGAGATACGACTGTTTGCCCTTGTTGTGTTGATGTGGTACTAACTATTTGTGCTTTTCTAGCATAGGTGGACCTAGAACACATAAATGCAGAAATGGTGGTTCATTTTGGTGACGCATGCATGTCTCTCGTTCAAGATATACCGGTTTACTATGCATTCGAAAACGATCTTCTCGATATTGACTACATTACGGATAATATTTGATGTAATATGACGTTCTTGAAGTGTTCAGAATTGCTATAGGCACTCTTTCTGTCTATCGATACGGAGAAATGCTAAACCGACTTTCCTTTCTCGCAGAGCAGCATGAGCAGGTTGCTTATCCCTTCATGGTTGGGAAACTCACACTTCCGAAGCTCGCAAACTTTCCTGGAATGGAAGGTTTCGTGCTGATTGGCTGTGAACGCAGTTGCTTTATCGATACGCATGTAATTGTAGTAGTAGTAGTAGTAGTAGTAGTAGTAGTATTGGTTCCCCTGTAGGAATATCCGTTCCCCATCATTATGCCTTATGAGTACGAGATTTCTTTCGGCAAAAGAGCGTGGGAGTCGGTGTATATTCACGATTGCACGCATGCTTGGAATGACTGTTGAACATAGAAAACTGTTGGGCGATGTGAAAGAGGAAGAGCTTGTAGAGGCAGAAATCAACGAAAAGGATTATCAAATGATTGTGTTTGAGAGCCCAATGCTGGAGTTCATCAATGAGCAGCATTATCATGGACTGGCTCAGACAGGAGATATGGAAACGCCTGCAAAACTGAAGAAAGGAATGTCGGGAATAGCGACATGCTATGAAAAGGAATTGTTTTAGCAAGTATTTGTTACAAACAGGCGATCTCTTTTGCTTACTACCTCGGTTTCGATCACTTTTCCCCTTCTTTGATTTCTTATATATCTTTTCAGGTCGTTGGAACACTGGCTCTTCTTCCTCCTTCTCTGTTGTCATTATTTTCGACCACTCATCTTTGAGCCAGTTCCACACATATTCAATGAACCAAACGATCGTGAATATTATCTTTCCCAGAATCGAACGATTCTACAAAAATCACGATTACCAAATCATCTTCTACCATATTTCGAATCGCAGCCTGCGTACTGATGTACATTTCTCGAACTGGCTTTTCGTATCGGTCCTCAATCTGCGTAAGAATATATTGCTCTCTCTTCTTGAAGAAATTGACATAATCCTTTTTCATAGCAGTCAGTTCTTTCACATCGTAGTTCGCAATGAAATCTTCCTCTGTTTTCCGGATCATCTAGAAGATATCGACCCATTTCAGTACCATACATTCACTTCATCGATCTGCTTTTGCTGCAACATTGCATAATCAGAATAAAGCTGGTTAATTGTACCTTGCTATCAGTAATACTGACATTCTACACTTACTAACTGAACGATTTTCTGCTCATTATTCCTGTATTCAATTTCAAGACGAAAGTACTCATCCTGTTCGGTCTTAGAGAGGGCATGCTGCTTCAGTTTCTGGACACTATTCTACGTGTTATCTCGTCCTGTCTAAAGTACATCAATTTCCTCAATATTGTTCGAGATAGACAAAGGCAAATCAGGACTCATCTCTGTCTGATCACGAAAACGATCAAAATCCTGGTTTCTGGAAACACCATTAGACATTTCAGGGAAAAAAGAACGAGGGTTTTGCTGTTTCTAGAACTAAGTGAAAAGAGTGAGGATGACAGTGTATTGATAAGAATTGAATAGGTCATTCGATTCTGGATACCAATCCATCTAGTAATAATGCAGATATTCAAAACTCAACGGAATCTAACTTTTGTGTCGGTTTCTTTTTCTTTTTATCTTTACTGGTAGTTCTAGGAACAGCTATTGTAGGAATATCCGAGGAATCTTCAAGTCAGAGAGAGTAACACAACGAGACCATAATACTCCTCATCGACATCCTCATCCTCGTCTCCAATCTCAATAGATCGATCATCCTTGCTCAGACTGGAGTGAATTTCATTTGAGGAGTCGTTGATGGAACTGATTTCATCGTTATAGGTTATGTCGTCAGAAGATGTACTGATCTCCGGAATTGTATTTAGATATCTCGGAGACATCTTCAACATTTAATTTGGAAATCGTGTAAAAGCTCATTGGTTTTTTATTCCAGCTTTTCAATATAATGGCAACGGGAAAGTTTGGATTTGATCGTGATTTTCCAACAACACGCCTTCATTTCGTAAAAGGTTTTTGTAAACTGTGTAGTCCTATCCAGTGCCGTAATTGATTGGACGCACTATTTTGGATGCTTACCCGTCTTTTATTTTTTCTTAATATGTATTCATCCATTCCTCTCAAGAACCCTTCTAAAGCGGATATTTCATCTCGCCTTTTAAGTTATGCTAAAAAGAATCTATCTATTGTTCGTGTTTTGTACTCCCGTAATTGAATAGGACAGCAATCGAACTCTTAAGGAGTTACTTAAATCAGCCGAAGAAGGCAGGAAGCAATTAGTTAATCTTTCCTGCTATGAAAATGATATGTCGATATCAGAAACGATCGAGTATTACTGCTTTGTATCTCAAATTGTGGATTCTTTCCCGGTAGCCGAGGAATCTGTACACACGTACTTTTTACGCCTTATTTGTAGCCCGTTGGTATTCAGGTGAAGTGGAGTGATATCTACCGAAAGAATGCGACCTCTACATACAATTTTACATATGAAAAGGCTTGCGTCTTATTCAATATCGCTGCCCTTCACTCGCAAAAGGCGTTCAAGTTCACCTCGGTATCTCCTACCCATTTTAGATCTGATTTTTAGAGCATGGAGAGTCTGGGCGATATTCAGATTGTTATCAATGAGTACAAGGAGGCCGCTAATTGCTTCTTATATATTCGCCAGGTCCTGTTTTCTAGTTATGGTCAGGACAATAAAACATGGGATATGAGTGAAGCAGCTCTTTTAGGAGTATTGTTTCAGTTTTCGCTTCACAGCTAGTTTGAAAACTTTTGTCATGCGCTCTCGCAGCTAGCCGTAGCCAAGAAGGCGGATCTTTCTGGCACCAAGCCCTACGCCAAGTCTGCGATTCTGTTCGGCTGCCAGAAGATGTTCGACGATGCTGCTGCAGCTTTTGAATCCAGCAACGCTCCCAGCTCTAGCTGGGCGACTCTTTGTCATATTCTGTCGGAGTTCTGTCTCGGCAATGCCTACTTGTACCTTGCTGAGTATGCAAAGCAGCGATTGGAAACCACCTCGACGGGCTGTGGCTTGCTGGTTGGCTTGGGTGCGGAGGCGGAGAAGGTTTTCCGAGCGATTTTGGAGAAGTACCGGAAGGCGCTCAGCAAGCCGCTGTCCGAAATGGCTACCGATCTTGTCCAGAAGTCGCACACCACGTATATCGAAGGCATGAAAGAGAATCGCGCTTATGTAGACCGAGGATTGGTTCTGTGATTGATAGCTCGAAGTCCAGACTCCCGTTAGCGACTTCCCGCAAGTGGAAGCCAAGATCCTTCACCCTCTGACCGAGCCGGATATCCCGAACATCGGACCTGGCAGCTTCGAGAAGATGGTGCCGCAGTATGTGGTGGATGCGCTGGCGCGGTATCACAGCTTCGCGCAGGGCGAGCTGGACAAACTGATCCAGTCCATCGAAGGATACAACAAGCAGCTGGAGCAGGTGAAGGAGAATCTGCACGTGGATAATGTTGTATGGGTTTCTGGCTTATGTGAACGGTAGATCTCCACGGCGAAGTCGAAGGCGGGTCTTCCGGAAGAATACTGGGAGCAGATTCAGGACATTCAGGAGAAGGATGGCCTCCAGACGCTGTTCTCGAGGCTGCATTCGATGAATTCGAAGGCTTCGGCTGTGAAAACGAGCATGCAGGAGTTGCAGCAGGAACTGGGGGAGCTGCAGAAGCCGGGCAACCCTCCTCTTTCCTCTGCGCTCAGCCAGATCATGGTCGAGCTGAACAAGTTTATGGGGTATTTGGGCGAAGCGATGTCTGGAGAACAGAAGGTGAACGATCAAGTGCAGAAGGTAACGCAGAATCGCACTTATTTGGAGAGCTCTCGAGGTGATCTCGAGGCGCAGCTGCCTTCCGAAGATCTGTCCGGTAATGCTCAGGTAGCGCTCGAGCAGCTCCAGAAGGCCGTGGGCGAAATCGATAGCATTCTGCAGACGCGTAGGCAGAAAATCAACGAGCTGCTGGCGATGGAGAAGGATGACAGCAAGATTCGCGATGAGCTGATTCAAGAGAAGGGATCTGGTGATGAGCGTGGCATTTTCACTCGCAATTTCAATCTCATCAAGGACAAATTCCACGAGTTGGAGCTAAGCATGCAATGTCAGAACACCTATATTTCTGCTTTGCAGCAGCGATTCGAAGAGTTCAACATGGCTATGAAGAGCGAGCCTTCCTATATGCAGCGCCAGAGCGTGCTGATCAACATTTCTCGAACGATCGAGGCGTTCAACAATGCTTCGAGCTTCATCGCCGAAGGCACTACGTTCTATGAGAAATTGGATGCCAACTACAAGCAACTGCGAGCCCGATTTGACGCGGAGAAAAAGTCTGCTTCTCCTGGCTTTGGCTCACCGAAGCGTTCCTTCCCTCCTGCGTCAGGATCCCCGCCACCTCAGGGTCCTGGAGGTAATTACTATGAGCAGAATGATTCGCAATTCCCTGCTTACCAGCCGCAGCCGCAGCCATATCAGCCACAGCCATATCAACCTCAGCAACCACAGCAACCTCAGCAACCTCAGCAACCACAGCAACCTCAGCAACCTCAGCAGCCACAGCAACCTCAGCAACCTCAGCCATATCAGCCCCAGCCGCCTTTCCAGCCTCAATCCTATCAGCCACCTTTCCAGCCTCAGACCTATCAACCCCAGCCGCCCCAACAACCTCAGTTATATCAGCCTTATTCATATTATCAGCCCCCTCAGCAGCCTTATGCTCCTTATCCGTCTTCATATCCTCAGAATGGTGTACCTGGCTATCAGTATGGAAACCCGGGAATGAAGCAGTGTAAATATTGTCAGCATGTAAATGACCCAAGTCAGACAAACTGCAACACTTGTGGAAAGTTGTTATAAAATGTTATTGCTCTTTGTTTGTTTCAGTCTGTTTTGTAGGATGATGTCTTTGAGGAATACAAGAGTGTAACCGAGTACAACCATTTGTAATTACTATAGGAGCGAAAGAAAGAGGATTGAAGGTGTATTTCTGTTGTAGGCACAGTTGCCTGAGTCAAAGAATGAATAAAAAGAGTTGTGCAAATTAGAAAGTCAGTTTTCTCAGAAGAGAGTAATCACATGGATTACTATAGTTGGACAGTTGAGGGATAACAGCCTAGTTGGTATGATATTTCAAACCTATGAACAATGTTTAAAAGAGACATACTAAACTAAGGAATTTGAAATGAATGCTTTGCTTTTTGTGTGTTTTGAAGTGTTTAAGAATCCTGACACCATTTTCAGGAAATGAACTTTAGACGAGAATTATCGTTTGCTGTTAATACTCCTGTCGGTCTCTTCTCTCAGCTACTTAGCTAGCCATTCTCTGTACACAAATCATTTATTTTTGATATCCTTTGACTAGTATGGTGCTCCTAATAATACAAACTACGTAATTGCTATAAGATCGAGTACAATGGAATCGAACAACAAATTCGAGATTTCAATTGCCGTGCCACCAAATTGGACAACCAAATTGATCCGAGTACGAATCCTCGAAAAGCGACTATCAAGAGAATACTGAGTTTAAAGACCTTGCATAATGCGATTGACAAAAAGAGTGAAGACATAAGCTCAATCTATGAATCGATTACGATGGAACTTGATCAAATCTCACATTCGCTTTCTAGAAGCATATCCTCTTTGCATTCAAGTCTTAATCAGGCAAGAGCGCAGATTCGAGTCAATCCGAATGATAGATATTGCGAATGCGGAGTATGTACAACGAATCTAGCCCGCTGTCCTGCTTGCGGACGGCAGCAATTCTAGCAGTCGAAATGCTTCCCTGTTTGTTTCACAAAAGCAATAATAATAGACCTTGTTCAGAAAACCAACTCTGAAACCCCAGTTTCCCCGTTTCCTTCTTCCCAGTACCAAGTTTCTATACATTCTAGGGGTATGAAACCAATTTCATAGGAAATAATATATAGGTAAATCGGTAAAATGAGCGATCAACCTGCACAAAGCACGAACGAGTTTACTATTGTGGTAAAAGGACCCAATGGCGAAAAGGTTGATATCAGTGTAACATCTTCTGACACGGCAGCCTCGTTACGTGAAAGAATTATTGCTTTTTACAGCTTATCTGTGTATTCCAACTATCACTTCGAGATTGATACGAAACCTACTCGCACTCGACTTGACGAAGTGACTCCCTTCGGAGAAGTTGATGCTATCAAGAACAATGCTATTTTCAACTTAGTTTGCGACCAGTACACTACAACGGCAGCACGCGAGCACATCAAGCGGACCGTAGCGTTGGTAACTGACACGCTGCCGCTTATTATGCTCATGACGAAGAAACAGGTAGAAGATGTTCCTGAAAGCGTTTTGGCTTACGAGAACATTCTGAAGGCTTCGATGGAAGGAAAGGAGCCCACGGAGGACATGAAGCCGAAGGAGAGTTATCTCGACAAAGAGGCGATTGAGAAGGACCAGCAGTTCAAGAGCGAGATCGAGAAGCCGAAGTTCCCTATCCAATTCAACCTGGATTCCTTCACGAAGACGCACGCGCTGCTGAGCGAAAAGAAGGAAT
Source organism: Blastocystis hominis (assembly GCF_000151665.1). Taxonomy (NCBI): domain Eukaryota; class Bigyra; order Opalinata; family Blastocystidae; genus Blastocystis; species Blastocystis hominis. The sequence goes on from NW_013171860.1 coordinate 860,718, forward strand.
ATCCTCTGTGCAGCATGCAGATGTCCGCCTACAACCCTCCGAGCTCCAATCGCCAGTTGATCGGCGACTTGGCCTATCTGCGCGTAGAGCCGTGTAGCCTCGTACATCGTAGATCGTAACGAAGGAGAACGCGGTGCTCCACATCACTTGCTGCACGAACGGCTTCTACGTGAGCCAGTCTTCCGATTCCGTGTTCAACGCGGCTGCGAGCGAGCAGCACTCCACGGTCTATTCGACGCTCTGCCACCTGCTGGTCGCGGTGTCCCCCGCGTTCGCCGCGTGGTACAAGCAGCACGTGGAGGAGGGCGATCGCACGGAGAAGTTCTCGCTGGAGGAGATCCTGGACTCGCTGCCCACCCTCGCGAGCAACACGATTCCCCCGCAGCACTGGTTCGCCTCCTCGCAGGACGACACCGTCAGTGTGGAGCTGCTGCATCAGGCCGCGCAGCTGCTGGCCGGCGAGACGCTTCCGTACCTCTCCTCGGACGTCACTCCCGCGCCGAACTGGCTGCAGGAGTACAATCTGGTGAAGGACCAAGTGGACGCCGAGCTGCAGCCCTTCTACTCGTACAGTCTCGAGAACGAGTTCGCCGCGGCGGCCGTGCGCGGAGCGCGTCGCATCGTGGATGGTAGGCGCGGATCGCACGCGTTTTGTGTAGAGGCGCTGGTGGCGGAGCCCACGACGGGCGGATTGAAGACGTACCAGGTGGACGGGATCACGTTTACGCACATTGAGCCCTCGCTCGCCAACACGGGAGCGCGCGTTCTGGCCAACTACAGCGTGCTTGTAGGCGAGAGGGGAGGGAGCGAGACGTAGGGCGTGACGAATCTGAACACCGCGAACGTGCCCGAACTTCGCACGATCCTGATGGCGGTGGTGGACTACCGCGGCCGTCGCTTCCTCGCGCAGACGCCCGTTCCGGGTGTGGTGGAGGTGAGCGTCTGCGAGTGGAGCGAGCTGTAGAGACCCCTCGACGACCTGATGCTGAGCGGATCGTACGATAGTTGCGAGACGCTCTACAAGGACGAACGCGTGCAGCCGCAGCTCGCCGAGCTCGCCAAGAAGCTGCACTGGGCGACGTCCCAGCTGAACGTGAAGGCGACGCAGCCGCACAAGACGACGCGCGGCGCGTTCGAGGCCCCCGCCGCGAGCCAGCCCGTCGAGGTGAAGGAAAACG